>NW_023665716.1:300000-469280 GCF_014743375.2 Drosophila subpulchrella | reverse complement strand
ATAAATATATAAATATATAAATATATAAATATATAAATATATAAATATATAAATATATAAATTAATAAATAAAGAAATAAATAAATAAATAAATAAATAAGTATATAAATAAATAAAAAACAAGTTAACAAATAAATAAATAAAAAAAACTCTATTGTAAGGTCCTAAAAACGTTATAAGTAACTATACTTCGGCTTTTGGAAAAACTCGCTAAACTAAATCTTGCGCACCCAAAACTCATGAACTAGAAAAGTCCCAGTTGCGAGAAATCCCAATTTTCAAATGGTCAAACTTATGTTGCATTATCTCGTTTATAAAACCTTTCCGGCCTACATATTCTCAACCTTAATCCGAAAAGCATTAAGACAAATGATTGTGCTATTATAAAGAACCATCGATTCAGAAGTAAGTCCCATTTTCAAATGGTCAAAATTATGTTGCTTTATCTCGTCTGAAAACCCTTTCCGACCTACATATTCTCAACCTTAATCCGAAAAGCATTGAGACAAATGATGGTGCTATTGAAGAATAACATCGATTAAGAAGTAAATATAAAAAAGATCTACCACATTTGGTTGGTAATACTAAAAACAAGCGTGGGAGGTTGTGTTAAAAAACACCGACGCTGTAATTCGTTACATATTATTTTCCCGCCAATTTTTCGATCGTTCCTATGGCAGCTTTATGATATAGTCGTCCGATTTTGATAAAATTAATTACGAAATTCAGAACTAATTAAAAAATGGTTTTTCCAAGCGTAGGAGGTTATATGTTAAAAAACACCGAAGCTATAATTTGTGTACGCTGGGTGGGTAGCGGGGTACCGTCGGCGGTGGTAGGATGGCGTGGGAGGTGGCGGCGGGAACTGGCGGAGTCGGCGGGAACTGCTGCACGCTGGGCTTCGGCGTATGCTGCTGGTGCGGCTGGCGGGCGTCGGATGCGGCGACCTTCGTCTAAGCTGTAGGGGAGAAAACACATGATGAGCGAAGTGCCCCGTTGACCGAAAGAAAGTACGCAAAAAGTTCACTTTATAAATTAGGCGGGGGAGCGACCGCAGTTTATTCAGTATGACTCCCAAGTCTAAGCTAAGTTCCGCCTTCCAAAGCGCAGCGGAGACTTCACGGAGGGGAGCTGCGAACAGAGCGGTAGAGCGATGCAGTTGGATAGCGGAGGCGGGGTCCAGATTCGCCAGACAGTGGGCCTGAACATTCCGCCCTCTTGTATAAATATATAAATATATAACTATATAAATATATAAATATATAAATATATAAATATATAAATATATAAATATATAAATATATAAATATATAAATATATAAATATATAAATATATAAATATATAAATATATAAATATATAAATATATAAATATATAAATATATAAATATATAAATATATAAATATATAAATATATAAATATATAAATATATAAATATATAAATATATAAATATATAAATACTATAAATATATAAATATATAAATATATAAATATATAAATATATAAATACATAAATATATAAATATATAAATATATAAATATATAAATATATAAATATATAAATATATAAATATATAAATATATAAATATATAAATATATAAATATATAAATATATAAATATATAAATATATAAATATATAAATATATAAATATATAAATATATAAATATATAAATATATAAATATATAAATATATAAATATATAAATATATAAATATATAAATATATAAATATATAAATATATAAATATATAAATATATAAATATATAAATATATAAATATATAAATATATAAATATATAAATATATAAATATATAAATATATAAATATATAAATATATAAATATATAAATATATAAATATATAAATATATAAATATATAAATATATAAATATATAAATATATAAATATATAAATATATAAATATATAAATATATAAATATATAAATATATAAATATATAAATATATAAATATATAAATATATAAATATATAAATATATAAATATATAAATATATAAATATATAAATATATAAATATATAAATATATAAATATATAAATATATAAATATATAAATATATAAATATATAAATATATAAATATATAAATATATAAATATATAAATATATAAATATATAAATATATAAATATATAAATATATAAATATATAAATATATAAATATATAAATATATAAATATATAAATATATAAATATATAAATATATAAATATATAAATATATAAATATATAAATATATAAATATATAAATATATAAATATATAAATATATAAATATATAAATATATAAATATATAAATATATAAATATATAAATATATAAATATATAAATATATAAATATATAAATATATAAATATATAAATATATAAATATATAAATATATAAATATATAAATATATAAATATATAAATATATAAATATATAAATATATAAATATATAAATATATAAATATATAAATATATAAATATATAAATTAATAAATAAAGAAATAAAGAAATAAATAAATAAATAAATAAATAAATAAATAAGTAAATAAATAAATAAAAAACAAGTTAACAAATAAATAAATAAAAAAAACTCTATTGTAAGGTCCTAAAAACGTTATAAGTAACTATACTTCGGCTTTTGGAAAAACTCGCTAAACTAAATCTTGCGCACCCAAAACTCATGAACTAGAAAAGTCCCAGTTGCGAGAAATCCCAATTTTCAAATGGTCAAACTTATGTTGCATTATCTCGTTTATAAAACCTTTCCGGCCTACATATTCTCAACCTTAATCCGAAAAGCATTAAGACAAATGATTGTGCTATTATAAAGAACCATCGATTCAGAAGTAAGTCCCATTTTCAAATGGTCAAAATTATGTTGCTTTATCTCGTCTGAAAACCCTTTCCGACCTACATATTCTCAACCTTAATCCGAAAAGCATTGAGACAAATGATGGTGCTATTGAAGAATAACATCGATTAAGAAGTAAATATAAAAAAGATCTACCACATTTGGTTGGTAATACTAAAAACAAGCGTGGGAGGTTGTGTTAAAAAACACCGACGCTGTAATTCGTTACATATTATTTTCCCGCCAATTTTTCGATCGTTCCTATGGCAGCTTTATGATATAGTCGTCCGATTTTGATAAAATTAATTACGAAATTCAGAACTAATTAAAAAATGGTTTTTCCAAGCGTAGGAGGTTATATGTTAAAAAACACCGAAGCTATAATTTGTGTACGCTGGGTGGGTAGCGGGGTACCGTCGGCGGTGGTAGGATGGCGTGGGAGGTGGCGGCGGGAACTGGCGGAGTCGGCGGGAACTGCTGCACGCTGGGCTTCGGCGTATGCTGCTGGTGCGGCTGGCGGGCGTCGGATGCGGCGACCTTCGTCTAAGCTGTAGGGGAGAAAACACATGATGAGCGAAGTGCCCCGTTGACCGAAAGAAAGTACGCAAAAAGTTCACTTTATAAATTAGGCGGGGGAGCGACCGCAGTTTATTCAGTATGACTCCCAAGTCTAAGCTAAGTTCCGCCTTCCAAAGCGCAGCGGAGACTTCACGGAGGGGAGCTGCGAACAGAGCGGTAGAGCGATGCAGTTGGATAGCGGAGCCGGGGTCCAGATTCGCCAGACAGTGGGCCTGAACATTCCGCCCCCTTGTATTCGCTAGCGTTGCAAAAAAGAGACGGAATCCCTGCCAGTCGCCTACGCCTTAAGCCTGCGTACAGGAGCCGGAGAGGATCCACCCGAACACCGTCTTCTGGGCTACTGGCAGTCCATCGTCGACCATGTGAAGGCCCGGCTGTATCATCTTCGGGTAGACGTCCGCGCCCAGGATTAAAGAAATGGTGGCTGGCCGATGGAACCGCTCATCCGCGAGCGGTAGCTCGGGAAACTTTCCCAAAAGTCTTATTTCTTTTGCAGGTAGTATATAAGTCGGAACCAGCCGAATCGGACAACTATATCTTATAACTCCCATTGAAATTATCGGAAAAAAAGTTTTTTTTAATTATATCTTTGGGGTTTTCATATCCGTTACTCGTAGAGTAAAAGGGTATACTAGATTCGTCGGAAGGTATGTAACAGGCAGAAGGAAGTGTTTCCGACCCCATAAAGTATATATATTCTTGATCAGGATCACTAGCCGAGTCGATCTAGGCATGTCCACCTGTCCGTTTGTCTGTCCGTCCGGATGAACGCTGAGATCTCGGAAACTATAAGAGCTAGGCTACTGAGATTTGGCGTGCAGATTCCTGAGCTTCTTACACAGCGCAAGTTTGTTTCAGCAGAGTGCCACGCCCACTCTAACCGCCCAAAACTGTAGCTCCTACAGTTTTGATGCTAGAATAAAGATTTTAACTAAATATGAACGTGGATATCTCGGAAACTATCAAAGACAGAGAATTGGGATCTCAGACTTAGATTCCGTAGCCTTGCACGCAGAGCAAATTTGTTACGCGAATATGCCATGCCCACTCCAACGCCCACAAACCGCCCAAACCTGTGGCTCCCACAATTTTAATGCTAGATAAAAAATTTAGCTGAAATATTTTAGTCTCGTAAATACCTATCGATTGATTCAAAAAGAATTTGCCACGCCCTCTCTAACGCCTATAACGTTTAAATCTGTCTACCGCCGGTAGGTGGCGCATTTCAATCTCGCATTGCTGCGTGCATATCTCCATTTCTCTTTGGTCCCTTTAGCTGAGTAACGGGTATCTGATAGTCAAGGTACTCGACTATAGCGTTCTTCCTTGTTTAACATATAACCTCCTAAGTTTGGAAATAACATTTTTTAATTAGTTCTGAATTTCGAATTAAATTTTATCGAAATCGGACGACTATATCATAGGAACGGTCGGAAAATTGGTGGAAAAAAATTATGAAACAAATTATAGCTTCGGTGTTTTTGGGCGGTTAGTGGGCGTTAGCGTGGTCGGGGCACTCTGCTGAAACAAACTTGCGCTGCGCAGGAATCTCAGGAATCTGCATGCCTAATACCACTATTGTAGCTCTTTTAGTTTTCGAGATCTCAGCGTTCATACGGACAGACGAACAGACGGACATGGCTAGATCGACTCGGCTAGTGATGCTGATCAAGAATATATATACTTTATGGGTTCGGAAACGCTTCCTTCTGCCTGTTACATACTTTCCGACGAATCTAGTATACTCTTTTACTCTACGAGTAACGGGTATAACAAGGAAGAACGCTATAGTCGAGTACCTCGACTATCACATACCCGTTGCTCAGCAAAAGGGACCAAAGGCAAATGGAGATATGCAAGCAGCCAAGCGAGATTCAAGTGCGCCACCTACCGGCGGTAGACAGATTTAAGCGTCATGGGCGTTAGAGTGGGCGTGGAAAATCTTTTGGATCAAGCGATAGGTATTGACTCGACCAATACATTTCAGTTAAAATTTTTTATGTAGCATGAAAATTGTGGGCTCCACAGGTTTGGGCGACTTGTGGGCGGGACATAACAACAAACTTCACTGCGTACAAGGCTACGGAATCTAAATCTGAGATCCCAATTCTCTATCTTTAATAGTTTCCTACACCCAAAAAAAAAAATCGCCCTTAATTCAAGAAATTCGCCGTTAAATCAAGAAAATCGCCTATGATTTTCATCCAACGGCGACTCGCCTTTATTTTAAATAAATAATTTTCTTGAATTTATGGTTTGCCATTTCTGGAAATAATGACAAATTTTTCATAAATGTATGGTAAATAACCTTAAAATTATGGAAAAGTTTCTTAAAATAAGAAAAAAATTATTTATAATGTAAGATTACCTTTTCTTACATTTGAGGAATTTGGTTAATTTTGGACTTTAAATGGATAAAACCGTTTCTAATTTTAATGGCAATTATTACAAAGGAATATAGTCTATAATTTTTTATATTTATCTGAATTTATTAAAGATTTATTTTATATAAATACTTTTTATAAACAGTTAAATAACAAATGGAAAAATTCTTACCTCAGACAACCCCGGCATGAACTCGAACCCGCAACTGTTCACACCACTGCCAGACGTCTTAACCATTCGGCCACGCGTGCTTCTTGTCATACAATGACTATGTTTTTTTTTTGGTCCAGCTTTACGCATATTAAAAACGTTTATTCTAATCTAAACCCTTTTAACAACCATTTAAACAATTTGGTAAATTGAAAAGTGAAACTAATAAGAATAAAAATTAAATAAATTAAAAAAAAAGAAAAATAAATAAACAAAGGGTACATTTGCCGTGGCGTGGTCTCGAACCAGGTACTTTTGTACGATTGTTTATTGAACGGACGTCCTTACCAGCTAGACCACCATCAAAATGTATAAAAAAAGTCACTTTTCCCTTAAAATATGGGTATTTCCTTACTATATTTAAGTAAGAATTTACCATTTCTTCAAGAAAAAAAATCAAGAAAAATTCGCCTTTAGTTAAAGAAAAATTTTTGATTCTTCCTCTTCTTCTTTACAAAAAAAGAAAAATATGGCAAAATTCCGTAAATTTTAGAAACTTTTTCTATAATCAAGAAAATATTTCTTAATTCAAGAAAATATTTCTTAATTCAATGGCGTTTTAAAATCACGGGCGATATTCTAATATTTATGGTGATTTTTTTTTTGAGTGTAGATATCCACATTCATATTTAAGATTTTTTGAAGTTTGTGGGCGTCAAAGTGGGCGTGGCAACCTTTTTTTTAGGTAAATTGCTAGGAATTGATGAGAACATTACATTTCAGTTAAAATTTTTATTCTAGCATCAAAACTGTAGGAGCCACAGTTTTGGCGGTTTGTGGGCGTTAGTGTGGGCGTGGCACTTTGTTGAAACAAACTTGCGCTGCGCAGGAACCTCAGGAATCTGCATGCTTAATCCCAGTATTGCAGCTTTTATAGTTTTCGAGATCGTGCAAGCAGCAAGGCGAGATTGTAATGCGCACCCTACCCGCGATCTCTATATATGGGCGGCAAACAAATTTAGGCGTTATGAGCGTTGGAGTGGGCGTGGCATAACAAACTTGCGCTGCGTACACGACCACGAAATCTAAATCTAAATTCCCAACTCTCCCTCTTTGATAGTTTCCGAGATATCCGCGTTCATACTTACGATTTTTTAAAGTAAGTGCACCCAAAAAAAATCGTCATCAATTTGCCATTATTTAGGTGTCAATGTGATACTATTGAGTGTCAAAAAATCTCTGATATGAAGCACATCTAATTGACACTATTTTGCTGTCATTTTCATATTTTCGAAAATATCAATTTGACACTTTTTGGTGTCAAAAGGACACTACGCATTGGCATTTTTTAGTAAGAATATGTGGTCACATTGACAATATTTCGCAGTAATTTGATACTCATTCGGGGTAAAAAAGGGCCATTTTTAGGGTCAACTTGATACGATTTTAGTATCAATATGAAACGAATAAATTGTTAATTTCACACCCAAAAAAAGACCAAAATTTTATTTATAATTTTTTTTAATACAAATTTGTTTTTTTATTGAAGTTATATTTGTATTTTTAATCTTATAAATTTGCTGCCGTCGACCAGGTGTAAATACGTGAACAGGCGGGCCATCTGCATATAAACGTTGTCCTCCATAGTGAACTTAAATGGGAAAAAAAAAATTTAATTCAAAAATTGCAAGCGGTGTCACCGTCAGAGCTTACATGCTTACATACATATATATGTGCAGTGTGTAGCTATGAATTGAAGATCGCTTTAACGAAGAGATACACATTCCTGCGTAAATATGTATGTATGTAACCGCAAAGTACATTACATATTACATATTATATTATTAGGGATGTACTTACCTGATTCAATAAACACTAGCACCTTGCACTGAAATATTTGTCTCTTTTACGCAATGTCGAGCTCACAATGATTTATCGATAACTGCGCTTGCTTGCACGATAGGCGCAGTTCGAATTTCGAAAATAGAAATACAATTATTGGTATCGACGAGACCCTGGATTTGGTCAAAATTACACTAATTAGGATCAAAAAAGATTTTTCATACAATGTAGTATACTTTTGACACTCACTTAGGATCAAATTGATCCCAAAAATTTGATCCTAGGTGTAGTGTCATTTTCACCCACACTTATCAAATTGACACTCGAAGTTCCATTACTTTGTTTTCGATATTTCATTTATTTTGGATTTTCTTTACTACTAAAAATTTTGAGTAAGCGTCAATACAAGTTATGAAAGTAAGACTTTGCGCGTAATATATGTCGATGTGTAAATTTTCGCCTTCTTTACTCGGGATTGGGGCTTCTCCAATTGGAATTTTAATTGGGTGTCTGTTATATTTGCTTTCATTTGCAAAGTTTACAATTTTTTATATATTCTTCTTATTTTGTAAGTAAGTTTGGCCAATAATACAATCTACTGATTTGTTAATAATTTTCGTCAAGTCCCCTGTGTGCTCTGCAATGTGTTTCTTCGATTTTAAGTGCTCTGTCTTCAGAATTTTCTACATCTTTGACAAATATTCTTGTATACAAAAAATTACTCACAAAACTATCTTTAAGTAGTTTTTATACCCGTTACTCGTAGAGTAAAAGGGTATACTAGATTCGTCGGAAAGTATGTAACAGGCAGAAGGAAGCGTTTCCGACCCCATAAAGTATATATATTCTTGATCAGGATCACTAGCTGAGTCGATCTAGCCATGTCCGTCTGTCCGTCTGTCCGTCTGTCTGTCCGTCCGGATGAACGCTGAGATCTTGGAAACTATAAGAGCTAGGCTATTGAGATTAGGCGTGCAGATTCCTGAGCTTCTTACGCAGCGCAAGTTTGTTTCAGCAGAGTGCCACGCCCACTCTAACGCCCACAAACCGCCGAAAACTGTGGCTCCTACAGTTTTTATGCTAGAATAAAAATTTTAACTGAAATGTATTGGTCTTGTCAATACCTATCGATTGATCCAAGAAAAACTTTGCCACGCCCACTCTGGCGCATTTCAATCTCGCTCTGCTGCTTGCATATCTCCATTTTCCTTTGGTCCCTTTAGCTGAGTAAAGGGTATCTGATAGTCAAGGTACTCGACTATAGCGTTCTTCCTTGTTGAATTCTATAAAAGTCCTCTAAAGTACAATTAGGAATATTAGGAATATATTCCCTTAAAATTGATATCAAATTTTCTGCAGTGTTAAATTTTATTATATGTCTGGTATTTTCGAATATATTAATCGACTCGTGTATTGTATACCTCCCCGTTGCTAATAGCAATTGTTGCTTAAACTGGTTTAAGGGTTTACGGGTTTCTTGTATAACATTCACAAAACTACTCTATGCTGAATGCTGAGTGTTTTGATCTGAGACCGATTCGTTACTGTCAGTTAAGTTGTTGATCTGAATCCTTGATAAGGCGTCTGCAACTACATTAGTTGTACCTGTCTTATAAATGACTTTTGGAGTGAAACTTTCTATGAAGGAGTACCAGCGTTTGATTTCGATGTTAGGATTTTTATCAGAGATTGCGAAAGATAATGGTTGATGATCGGTTTGAATTTCAATTTCAATCACTCCGTATAAGTAGTTTATTAGATTTTTAAGAGCCCATACTATGGCTAAAAGTTCCTTTTTATTAGTTGCATAAGCTTGTTCTGTTTTAGTCCAGGTTTTTGAAATAAAAGTAATTAGTTTACCTTCTTGAGATAATAATGCACCAATTGCGACGTCCGAAGCGTCGGTGGTCAGGGTAAATTTTTTATTATAATCCGGTTGAACTAATTCTACTTGAGCAATGAGACTTTCATTCAGCTCGTTAAAAGCTTTAATAGCTGGGTCATGCAGCTGAATTAACCTTTTTTTTGACATTCTTTTTGAAATTTTGCCATTATGGCCCCCAAGATATTTTGTTAGAGGTTTGGCTATAGAGGCGTAATTTAAAACAAATTTTCTATAATAGCCCGTAAGGCCTAAGAAACTGCTTAGTTCCCGAATATTTTTTGGAAGCGGATATTTAATAATGGTGTCAATTTTTTCTGGGTCTGTCTTGATGACGTTTTAAGATACGATGTATCCTAGAAAACTAATTTCGCGTTTAAAAACCTTTGATTTTTCTAAAGAGATTTTCATGTTTGCCCTTAATAATATATTAATAACTTTGTTTAAGTCTTTATAATGTTGTTCAATCGAGTTTGAGAATATTATAATGTCGTCCATGTAGACATGACATGTTTTCCCTATTTGTTCTCTTAGGATGTCGTCCATTGCTCTCTTAAAAATTCTTGGGGCATTTGTTAGTCCGAATGGCATTCTTAAAAATTCGTATTTTCCATTATTTATTGAAAAGGATGTTTTTTCCACATCAGATTCTTTCATTAATATCTGATGAAAGTCTTATTCTAAATCTATTGTGGAAAAATATCTTGCTTTTCCCAAATTAGATAGAATTACTGATTGATCTTGCATTGGGTACCTGACAGGTATGGTACTTTCATTTAATTTTTTATAGTCAATGACGAGTCTTAATTTACGGCTTCCGTCTTGATTTTCTCCTTTCTTTGGGACTACCATTACTGGTAAATTATAAGGGCTTCGACTAGGCCTTATAATTTCTTCTGCTAACATTCTACTGATTTCGCTATTCACGAAGTCGGTGACAGATAGAGTGTAAGGATATTGTTTCCCGTATATTGGCCTGTCGTGAATAAGATTTATTTCCCCCTTTATGTCTGTTCTAAAAGGAATTGGCTTATTTATCTTTGAATGCTCTTTCTCAATATAGTGAACTACTTTTTCCTTTAGTCCGTCTAATTGATCAGTACCTATATTGTTTATCTTTTGTTTGTCGGATAACTCAACGACGGCGGGCTTAAAATTATTACATTTCAAACGATTTTTATTTATTCGATTTTTGATGATAATTACTTTGTCGGCACTCTCAGGATTTTGAATTCCCGAGATATTTGTATTTTTATTGACGGTATTTACTTCGTCGGCACTCTCAGGATTTTGAATTCCCAAGCTATTTTCACTATTTTCCACAAATAGTGAATCTGTGTTTTCGCTATTTTTATCATTAAAATATTTTTTATAATAAATTCTTTTAACGGAAGATAATTATTTTCTTCAATTAAACTTATTTCATTTTTTTCCTCATTATCATAATATTTTAACTTTTCTGTTTTCCTTCATATTCCAAGACTCCTTTTTCTATATTTATTATATCTCCAATCTTTCTTAACAAATTAAATCCAATTAGCAGATCAGATTCTAATCCTTCGATTTCATAAAATAATTGTCTTGTTTCAAATATTTTTATAATAAGGTAATACCTAATAATTGAACACCCATGAACTGTAGTTACCTTTTTTTATATTGATAACTCATTTTTATTTTCGAAAATTTCCTTTTTATATAACAAGCAGTGGCTCCTGTATCTATTAAAATCTTTAACTACTTCTTGGTTTTTCGTTCTGTCCTATTTAAATAAGGCATTCCCCTGTAGGGGTCTGGTCTAAAAAATGATCTTCGTTGATATTATTTAATCTGGTTACTTTATTAGCTGGCTGATTTACTGTTCCATCTGGTTCCCTTTTCTGATCTTGAGTTTGCTCTCTATTTTGATTAGTGCATTAGTAATTTGATCGATTATTATTTTGATAATAATTATTATTGTATCTACCTCGATTATTATTTGCCTGCCAATTATTATTCGGCTGCCGATTGTAACTAGGTTTATTCTGGAGTTGAATCGATGGATCAACATCCATTGGCTCGACGGCTTGTTGCTTTTGATTGTTATTACACTCATAAAATTATTTTTCTAAATACTAGAAAAATTGCCCTAAACATGAAATCGCCCTAACATTAAGAAAATCGCCCTAAATATAGGAAAAATCGCCAAATAAAATATGTTTTAGGGTTAATTTTTCTAAAATTTCTATTATTTAGGGCGAATTTTTCCGAGCATATGCTTTTAATATTTTCTCATATTTAGGGCAAATCGCCTTATTTCGTAGAACAAAAAATCATCCAAAATCGCCCTTGAAACTAGAAAATCACCCCTAAAATTTGAAAATCGGTGGCCTAGCGGTCTAATGCGTTGAACTTTCAAATTCATGTAAATGGCGTGAGTTCGAGCCCACGAAGAGTCAACATTTATTTTTCTTTTTTGTGCAAGTTTTTAGAATTGAATTCTTAAACAATTTTGTGTGCAGAGGCAACAAAATTTTAGAACACGTCAAAATACAAAATAAAAAAAATGTATATTACATTAAAATAATAATTTTTTAATGTATTTAGTCTAATTGGGTAAAATAATACATAATTTTTTGTCGTTAGTGAGAATATTTCTTAGAATTAAATTGAGAATTGGTTCTTAGAACAAATTGAGATACCCACCCTTTTTACGCGACGCCTTGCGCGATTCGTCTTTGGTGCAGCGGTAGTGCTCTTGACTGCGAACCCAGCGGTCGTGAGTTCGATTCTCGCTGCGACCACGAAGACTTTTCTCAACAAGTAAGTTGTTTTATATTTATGTTATTTCCCTGATTTCTGTTTAATGACTACTTTCAGTTCATATGACTCTAATTAGCAGTTTACCAACATGCGTGGAGCGGTCAAATAATAACCTTGCCCCTTCTCACCCTCTCAAATTATAATGAAAAAAGGACACTAAGTCAAATAATCCTAAAAAAAAATCCTGGAAAAAGTACCGCAGATAATGTTTGCCGAGAACCACCAGCAAACATGTCCAAGCACGATTTTTTTATAAAAATTAGTTTTAATATTTAGGGCACTTGCTCTTGTTTTTAGGGCGCTTCACCATAATTTCAAGAAATACCGCCTTTGATACTTAAAATATTTTTTCATATGTTAAGGGTATTTACCTTTGAAAAAAGAAAAATCGCCCTAGACTTAAGAAAGTTAACCCTAGATCTAAGAAAAATCGCCCTAAATGTAAGACCAATACATGCCTATTTTTAGAAAATGTTGCACTTATTTTGTTACCCAGTCGCCATTGACCCCCGTTTTAGGGCAATTTTCCTTGTTTTTAGGGCGATTTTACAGTAAAATTTCTATGAGTGTATGAATATCATTTTGCCAAAAGTTTCCCTTTTGTGGCCAATTATAATTCTGGTTACAATTCCAATTATTTCCCATTTTATTAGTATTATTGTTCTGTCGTTTTTGATCAAATCGTAAGTTGTTTCCCTGATATTTATTTTCATTTTTAAATCCATTAAACCTGTTTGCAAATTGAGCACGGAAATTGTTTGATTCTAATTCTTGGACCTTTGCCAAAGCATTGGGCAAATCTAGTGGATTTAATGAGATAAGAGTTTGTGAGATAGATCCCTTTAGCCCAGATATTAATATTCGTAAAGCATTGCTCCTTATTGTTTTGTTTGTTTCTTTGGCAATTACGCTGTCCTTTCCGTATGTCATTATGGTTTTGTGTATTAGTAGAGTCATTTTTTTATTGACTTCATTATAGTATTCTGTAACTGTCATTCGTCCCTGCCTGAGGATACTTAGTTCTGACTTGAGAATATGTATTTTTCGTTTATCGCTATATATAAAGTCCAATCTAGATAAGATTGCTCGAAAGTTTAAAACGGTGCCATGACTGGTAAGAGCATCATGGGCAGCTCCCAAAATTTTATTTCGTAAAATGGTTAAGGCGGTAAAATATTTTTCCCTTTGAATTTTATAGAGACTCATTACAGTTTCTGCGGCTTCCCTCCAACCTACATATTGTGTTGGTTCCCCGGTGAATTTTGGTAAATATTTTACCACTTCAAGTGTTGTATCGCATGTTATACACTCATAAAATTATTTTTCTAAATACTAGAAAAATCGCCCTAAACATGAAATCGCCCTAACATTAAGAAAAGTCGCCCTAAATATAGGAAAATCGCCATAGAAAATAAGTTTTAGGGTTAATTTTTCTAAAATTTCTATTATTTAGGGCGAATTTTTCCGAGCATAGGCTTTTAATATTTTCTCATATTTAGGGCAAATCGCCTTATTTCGTAGAACAAAAAATCATCCAATATCGCCCTTGAAACTAGAAAATCGCCATTGAAATTTGAAATTCGGTAGCCTAGCGGTCTAATGCGCTAAACTTTCAAACTCATCTAAATGGCGTGAGTTCGAGCCCACAAAGAGTCAACATTTATTTTTCTTTTTTGTGCAAGTTTTAAGAATTGAATTCTTAAACATTTTTGTGTGCAGAGGCAAAAAAAATTTTAGAACACGTCAATATAACAAATAAAAAAATGTTTATTACATTAAAATAATAGTTTTTTAATGTATTTAGTCTAATTGGGTAAAATAAAACATAATTTGTTGTCGATAGTGAGAATATTTCATAGAATTAAATTGAGAATTTGTTCTTAGAAAAAATTGAGATATGCACCCCTTTTGCGTGTCGCCTAGCGCGATGCGTCTTCGGTGCAGCGGTAGTGCTCTCGACTGCGAACCCAGCGGTCGTGAGTTCGATTCTCGCTGCGACCACGAGAATTTTTATCAAGAAGTAAGTTGTATTATATTAATGTTATTTCCCTGATTCTGTTTAATGACTACTTTTCAGTTCATATGACTCTAATTAGCAGTTTACCAACATGCGTGGAGCGGCCAAATAATAACCTTGCCCTTTTCTCACCCTCTCAAATTATAGCGAAAAAAAGACACTAAGTCAAATAATCCTAAAAAAAATCCTGGAAAAAGTACCGCAGATAATGTTTGCCGAGAACCAGCAAACATGTCCAAACACGATTTTTTTATAAAAATTAGTTTTAATATTTAGGGCACTTGCTCTTGTTTTTAGGGCGCTTCACCATAATTTCAAGAAATACCGCCGTTGATGCTTAAAATATTTTTTCATATGTTAGGGGTATTTACCTTTGAAAACAGAAAAATCGCCCTTGACTTAAGAAAATTAACCCTAGATCTATGAAAAATCGACCTAAATGTAAGACCAATACATGCCTATTTTTAGAAAATGTTGCCCTTATTTTGTTACCCAGTCGCCATTGACCCCCGTTTTAGGGTCATTTTCCTTGTTTTTAGGGCGATTTTACAGTAAAATTTCTACACTCATAGAAATTTTACTGTAAAATCGCCCTAAAAACAAGGAAAATCTACACTCATAGAAATTTTACTGTAAAATCGCCCTAAAAACAAGGAAAATCGCCCTAAAACGGGGGTCAATGGCGACTGGGTAACAAAATAAAGGCAACATTTTCTAAAAATAGGCATGTATTGGTCTTACATTTAGGGCGATTTTTCTTAGATCTAGGGTTAATTTTCTTAAGTCTAGGGCGATTTTTCTGTTTTTAAAGGTAAATACCCTTAACATATGAAAAAATATTTTAAGTGTCAAAGGCGGTATTTTTTGAAATTATGGTGAAGCGCCCTAAAAACAAGAGCAAGTGCCCTAATTATTAGAACTAATTTTTATAAAAAAATCGTGTTTGAACATGTTTACTGGTTCTCGGCAAACATTATCTGCGGTACTTTTTCCAGGATTTTGTTTAGGATTATTTGACTTTAGTGTCCTTTTTTCAATATATTTTGAGAGGGTGAGAAAAGGGCAAGGTTATTATTTGGCCGCTCCACGCATGTTGGTAAACTGCTTATTAGAGTCATATGAACTGAAAAGTAGTCATTAAACAGAATCAGGGAAATAACATTAATATAAAACAACTTACTTCTTGAGAAAAATTCTCGTGGTCGCAAGCGAGAATCGAACTCACGACCGCTGGGTTCGCAGTCGAGAGCACTACCGCTGCACCGAAGACGCATCGCGCTAGGCGACGCGCAAAAAGGGTGCATATCTCAATTTTTCTAAGAACAAATTCTCAATTTAATTCTAAGAAATATTCTCACTAACGACAACAAATTATGTTTTATTTTACCCAATTAGACTAAATACATTAAAAAATTATTATTTTAATGAAATATACATTTTTTTGTGTTCTAAAAATGTTTTTGCCTCTGCAAACAAAATTGTTTAAGAATTCAATTCTAAAAACTTGCACAAAAAAGAAAAATAAATGTTGACTCATCGTGGGCTCGAACTCACGCCAATTAGATGCGTTTGAAAGTTCAACGCATTAGACCGCTAGGCCACCGATTTTCAAATTTTAAGGGCGATTTCCCAGTTTCAAGGGCGATTTTGGATGATTTTTTGTTCTACGAAATAAGGCGATTTGCCCTAAATATGAGAAAATATTAAAAGTATATGCTCGGAAAAATTCGCCCTAAATAATAAAAATTTTAGAAAAATTAACCCTAAAACATATTTTCTAAGGCGATTTGTCCTATATTTAGGGCGATTTTTCTTAATGTTAGGGCGATTTTTCTAGTATTTAGAAAAATAATTTTATGAGTGTATTTCTACTAGTTAAGGCTAATTTTTCCGAGCATATTCGCAGTCGAGAGCACTACAGCTGCACCGAAGACGCATCGCGTTAGGCTCAAATTTTTCTAATAACAAATTCTCAATTTAATTCTAAGAAATATTCTCACTAACGACAACAAATTATGTTTTATTTTACCCACTCAGACTAAATTCATTAAAAAACTATTATTTTAATGAATTATACATTTTTTTTATTTGTTGTTTTGACGTGTTCTAAAATTTTTTTTGCCTCTGCACACAAAATTTTTTAAGAATACAGTTCTAGGAACTTGCACAAAAAAAACAAGGGAGAACGCTACAGTCGAGTACCTCGACTATCAGATACCCGTTAATCAGCTTAAGGGACCAAAGGGAAATGGAGATATGCAAGCAGCAAAGCGAGATTTAAATGCGCCACCTACCGGCGGAAGACAGATTTAAGCGTTGTGGGCGTTAGGGTGGGCGTGTCAAATTTTTTTTTTTGTATCAATCGATAGGTATTGACGAGACCAATACATTTCAGTTAAAAATTTTTATCTAGCATGAAAATTGTGGGCGCCACAGGCTAGGGCGGTTTGTAGGCGTTATAGTGAGCGTGGCATATTCGCGTGACAAAATTGCGCTGCGTACAAAGCTACGGAATCTAAGTCTGAGATCCCGATTCTCTATCTTTTATAGTTTCCGAGATATCCACGTTCATATTTACGATATTTTGAAGTTTGGGGGCGGCTTGTGGGCGTAAAAGTGGGCGTGGCAAACTTTTTTTTGGGTCAATCGATAGGTATTGATGAGAACAATACATTTCAGTTAAAATTTTTATTCTAGCATCAAAACTGTAGGAGCCACAGTTTTGGGCGGTTTGTGGGCGTAAAAGTGGGCGTGGCACTCTACTGAAACAAACATGCGCTGCGTAAGAAGCTTAGGAATCTGCACGCCAAATCTCAATAGCGTAGCTCTCATAGTTTCCAAGATCTCAGCGTTCATCCGGACAGACGGACAGACGGACATGGCTAGATCGACTCGGCTAGTGATCCTGATCAAGAATATATATACTTTATGGGGTCGGAAACGCTTCCTTCTGCCTGTTACATACTTTCCGACGAATCTAGTATACCCTTTTACTCTACGAGTAACGGGTATAAAAATGTTAACTCTTTGTGGGTTCGAACTCACGCCATTTAGATAAGTTGGAAAGTTTAACGCATTAGACCGCTAGACTACCGAATTTCAAATTTCAAGGGCGATTTTCTAGTTCCAAGGGCGATTTTGGATGATTTTTATACCCGTTACTCGTAGAGTAAAAGGGTATACTAGATTCGTCGGAAAGTATGTAACAGGCAGAAGGAAGCGTTTCCGACCCCATAAAGTATATATTTTCTTGATCAGGATCACTAGCCGAGTCAATCTAGCCATGTCCGTCTGTCCGTCTGTCCGTCTGTCTGTCCGTCCGGATGAACGCTGAGATCTTGGAAACTATAAGAGCTAGGCTATTGAGATTAGGCGTGCAGATTCCTGAGCTTCTTACGCAGCGCAAGTTTGCTTCAGCAGAGTGCCACGCCCACTCTAACGCCCACAAACCGCCCAAAACTGTGGCTCCTACAGTTTTTATGCTAGAATAAAAATTTTAACTGAAATGTATTGTTCCCATCAATACCTATCGATTGACCCAAAAAAAAGTTTGCCACGCCCACTTGAACGCCCACAAACCGCCCACAAACTTCAAAAAATCGTAAATATGATCGCGGATATCTCGGAAAATATCAAAGATAGAGAAATGGGATTTCAGATTTAGATTCCGTAGGCTTGAGCGCAGCGCAAGTTTGTCACGCGAATATGCCACGCCCACTCTAACGCCCACAAACCGCCCAAGCCTGTGGCGCCCACAATTTTCATGCTAGATAAAAAATTTTAACTGAAATGTATTGGTCTTGTCAATACCTATCGATTGATCCAGGAAAAATTTTGCCACGCCCACTCTGGCGCATTTCAATCTCGCTCTGCTGCTTGCATATCTCCATTTTCCTTTGGTCCCTTTAGCTGAGTAACGGGTATCTGATAGTCGAGGTACTCGACTATAGCGTTCTTCCTTGTTTGTTCTACGAAATAAGGCGATTTGCCCTAAATATGAGAAAATATTAAAAGAATATGTTCGGAAAAATTTGCTTTATATAATAGATATTTTAGAAAAATTAACCCTAAAACATATTTTCTATGGCGACTTTTCCTATATTTTGGGCGATTTTTCTTAATGTTAGGGCTAATTCATGTTTAGGGCGATTTTTCTTGTATTTAGAAAAATAATTGTATGAGTATAAAAGCTACAATACTGGGATTAGGCATACAGATTCCTGAGATTCCTGCGCAGCGTAAGTTTGTTTCAGCAGAGTGCCACGCCCACTCTAACGCCCACAAACCGCCCAAAACTGTGGCTTCTACAGTTTTGATGCTAGAATAAAAATTGTAACTGAAATGTATTGTTCTCATCAATACCTATCGATTGACCCAAAAAAAGGTTTGCCGCGCCCTCTTTAACGCCCACAAACTTCAAAAAATCGTAAATTGAACGTGGATATCTCGGAAACTGTCAAAGAAAGAGAATTGGGATCTCAGACTTAGATTCCGTAGCCTTGCAGTGCAAGTTTGTTACGTGAATATGCCACGCCCACTCTAACGCCCACAAACAGCCCAAACCTGTGGCGCTCACAATTTTCATGCTAGATAAAAAATTTTAACTGAAATGTATTGGTCTCGTCAATACCCATCGATTGATCTAAAAAAAAATTGGCCACGCCCACTCTGACGCTCATAAAGCTTAAATCTGTCTACCGCCGGTAGTTGGCGCATTTCAATCTCGCTTTGCTGCTTGTATATCTCCACTTCCCTTTTGTCCCTATAGCTGAGTAACGGGTATCTGATAGTCGAGGTACTCAACTTTAGCGTTCTTCCTTGTTAGTTTTGACAATGGCGACCGGACCTTTCCATCAGCACCTGCACCAAAAGACAGCATGTTTTCCTTTTGAATTGCCACAACGGTCCCAGCAGTTAAATTTGTCGACTCCTTATTCCATTTCACACGTTGTTGTAAGCTTAACAAGAAGTCTCGCGACCAATCCTGCCAAGCCGAGCTCAACCGAGGCAGGATTTAGTGATGACCACGAGTGAGAGTTTGTTGTGTTAACGAATCGTAGGAAGTACACAACAATGCGCATTACCTTGAGAAATAAAGATGAATTTTCGACATTTTTTTCTATAGTATTCGGTTCGAGGTGTGTTGTAACGTGGCTAGTTGTTACATTCCCAATCTCTAACTCCTTTTCTAATGTCGATTTGCTGAATTTTTATATTTAGAGGCCAAAGCTTTTGATCTTGAGTGAAGAAGTGAGGATCGACAAACCAAAAAGAATTTTTTAATTCATTGACTGTTCAACCCCGAGATGGAAAGTCAGCTGGATTGCCATCAGTGGGTACATGGCGACAACTTGCCGATGATGTCATCCCTTGGATCTCATTGACTCGGTTGGCAACAAAGGTCTTTAGTTTTGAAGGATGGGTTTGCAGCCAATTCAAGACGATTTCTGAGTCAGACCACATTACCTACATGCCTTGGAATTTTCAATATATCCAGCTCTCTAATTCAGGAATTGGATCATCCCATTCTAACTTAAGAAGCGAAATCTGTTGTATGAGAATTTTGGGATTTGTGACAACAGGACAAATGAGCCCGAGAGAATCATATAGGCGAGCAGTAAGGCCCAGCGTAGATCTTTTTGTTGGCGGATAGCTTTTACACATCTCTCGCAAAGAATACTTAAAGACGTTATGTTTTGGCATCCAAACGAGCCCTAGACTGATTAAGATCTATCAGCTGCTCACAATTGGTTGCTTACTTCAAGAGAACAAACCCGGCCGAGTCTAAGATTTCAACTAATTCGTTTCGCATTGACGTAAGTTCTTCAATTGTATCCGCGCCTGAAAAAAAGATCATCATTAATAAAACTAAGGATACTAGAGGGGAGAAACTGAGAATATCTCACTAAGACACTTGAGGCAGCGGAAAGCTAGGAACAGTGCACAGGCCGTGCCATTTGTAATGATATTCAAACGATAGTGTTTGTGCCTAACTGAAGTAGACACTTGCAGGACGATCGCGTCGCGGCAATGGTAACAATGGTTACTGTAATGCCGGACCACAGGCGATGCGGGAACTGCGATGAGGTTGAGCTAACGTGGTTAGCTGCTAGTTGAGATGGTGTGTTACGAGCCCTATTCCCAGAGGTAGGAAGTAGAACCGCGGAGTTATTAGGTGTGTTGCTAACTAACTTTATTGGGTTGTTGATCAGGGCTTAAATACTATTCTAACTCGGAACTGGGTGTCTACATTATCTGCAATGTCAGGCACTTGCGTTGGTGTTGCCCGGTACTTGCGTTGACCTAGTTTGGCCTTGGCTTCGTTGGCTGGTCATCTAGGATGCAATGTCAGCAGCAATGCTACCTGTTGGGCTGTTCTGCTGAGTCTTGGTCTTGGTGGCCACTCTTGCAGCGTCGGCACTATATTGTGCTGCTACTGTGCGCCTGGTCGCTGTTCCGTATAAGTTGCGTTGATCATATGTTCTTTGTTCGCTGATGTGTTGTCGACTCGTGCAACGCAACCTGGCTAGATCGAACCGAGTAACCTTGGTTACGAACAGATAGAATTGTAATTTTTCATCCTTATAATGCCTCCAAACTATAAGTAGAAAATTACGATAGGATTCAGTTATTTCCACCTGTGTTTACATCTTACCGATATCGGCTGTTATAGCGTATTTGCGAAGACGAAACCTTAGTAATGTAGCGTATAGACATGGTTGTATAGTTGATCCGATCATCAGCAACTCTTTCAATGACACTTGAGAGCTTGTCTTACTCGATGCATCGAAAACCACTCTAAGTTTATTGGTTGAACTTTGCGGTCTGAGCTCACATTGATAAGGAATGAAGAAAAAGTGACCAACGTGATGTGGCCTAACGATATGTACTCCTTCATAAAGGCAACGTATATGGAATCCTTCTTTCTAGAGATGCTCTGGAGTGTAATGTTTATTCTGTGCAATGCTCGGGAGACTTTCTATTTCCCAGAATTTTCGAATCGACATGTCTACACTGCAATGCTCTTGAACTGCGCTTAACATTGAGGTAACCTGTCCGAAATTTTTTTTTAAGACTTGCACCGACCTGATACGATCCATCTAAAAACGTAGTTTTGGAGAACTGGACCATGAGTTTCTTGCTCAAACTTCCCTTCCTTTAACAACTCGAAAAATGCGTCAGATCCAAGCAATATGTCAATTCTCTGAGGCATGTGGAATAGTGGATCAGCTAACTTTATGTTGTCAGGAAGGTTCCAGTCTAACACTTGAACTGCCCTCTCTGGTTGGGACGATGATATTGACTTCAGAACAATAAGCTCAGCTTCTAATTGTAATGCCTGTGTTCGGGACTGTATAGTTGCTTGAACTACATGACGAGCTGATACATTTGATTGACTTATTCCAAGAAGATTTGTGTCTCTTTGATCGCGCTTAAGTTTTAGAATTTTGGATAGGTCCTCTGTCATAAAGTTCACCTGTGACACCGAATCTAAAAGAACACGAGCAATATGTATTTTACCATTGCTACCTATAATGTTAACAAGAGCTGTAGCTAATACGACCTGACTTGAGTCGGCTGTCATCGCATGGTGGACGGCAGAGGTGGTCAAAGGTTGTTTCACGATCGGCTCTTGAGCGGAAGCTAGCTCGGATGGTGAAGAGTCGTGGTTGTATCTATGAAGCAGTGAATGTTGTGGCTTCAAGCACACTTAAAGATTGAAACGAAAGAACGGAATGCCCTTTCCTTAGGCAGCTTATGCACAATGGGAATGTCTTAGCGAATTTGAATCGTGTACCGACTGATGAGGCCACAAATGAACTGCACACGTGAATATAGTGATCCGCAGCCTTGCAATAATAACATTTTGGATCGTGGGTTCGATTGGTATTGGAAACGGACAAGGAAGTTTTACCAACGGTCTTTAAAGAATTCGACCGCACTAGCTTACGAGACTTTGTTGTTCCTGACGTAGCTCCATCTGCTGCCAAATGTTGGCAACGTTTATTGAGTGCATCTTGGCCGACCTCCCAAAGGGTAATGTTTTGATAGTCCAGAATTTCTTCCCATCGATACTTAGTTTTTGCGTCTACCTTTGTCATGACGATTTGCTATTACCTTGTCATTGCCTAGCGAAACAAGGATTCGTAGATTGCTGTGACAGTATCTTTCATGTGGCGCAGTGACACGGCGGACGGACCCAGCATTGAGGGAATGTCAAAGAGGCGTGAAACACAATCGAAGAAAATTAAACACTGATTGTCGTATACCCGATTTAAGGCGGCAAGTGCCTTTGGGTAATTGGTCTCAGTTATTTGGTATGCTTTCACGGTCCCCAGCGCTTCTTTCTCCAGACACGATAACAGGTGATGAAATTTCTCGACGCCGCTAAGAGTTGGATCACTATCTATGAGACTGGTGAATAAACCAATAAAGTTCTTATACTTTGAGAAGCATCCAAAAAAAATTGGGCAAATTCATTTGAGGTGAATTTTTGTTGTGCGAGCTTGTTATATTAAGGGTTTAGTTAAGTAATGGTGGTCTTTTTATTTTGTACAGTGCACACTGGGCCAGCCGATTCGATTTTTGGCCAAAAATATGGAGTCTTTTTGATAATACATTAAACTAATTTATGCCAAAATTTCAAAGAATTCGGGCAAGTAGTTTTCTTTTACCGTATTTTTAAAATAAAAAATTCATCAAATATTGATGAAAATGAAAAAAAATCTGGAAGTCAAAAATGCTGATGTAGCTGATCGACTTATTAACAAAACTTTTAGAAGTCATTATTTTCAACAAGTAAAAATTATTAAATAGCTTGTATGTCTTACTTGTTTCCTAAAATAAACTTTTTCGTTGATTTTTACTGCTTTTTTTTTTAGCAAATGAATACTTTGCTTTTTGAGTGCTTTTAAGTGCCATCCCCAATTGGAGTCATTACATCAAAAATAAATTCCTTGATTAATTTACTAATATCGCTCATCGCCGACTCGATGCGGTTTTGCCTTAGTTTTCAGTAATTTTAGGTTTAATTGAAGGCTTAATTTGAAGTCGAACCATTTTCATGAGCTTTACTAAGAATGGCCAAAAGTATGCCGTATTTTGTCTTCTTCAGGTTTCAATGTACGTTTTGCGCGCCAATATTTGATTTTTGTTTGCGTAACATCTAAAATCTACTTTTTTCATTCATTCCCTCTTCATTTATTTCTGAATCCAAACAATTGAATGAAATATCGATATTTCGAAAAAAGAAATATCAACTTTTTTGGCTCGTCTTAAAAAAATGTTCACAATTTCTGTCATTCATAAGGGAGGAGTTTAGTATGCATAAAGGTATGCTGCATTTCTTGCACTTCCTTCGGATGAGAACTAAAATATATTATAAAAATATAAATGTAGCTTACGTAAATACGTAGTCGAAGGCCTCGTAGCACTACCCCCTATGTTAGTATTAGTTTTGTAAACTTTACTATGAACTTAAATAAATAAATAAGTAAATAAATGAAGCATACTTTTGTGATGACTTCAGAATATGTCCACTTAACATTAAACAAATTAAAAAACAATATTTTACAAACATTTTTTTTCTAATAATTTGACTATGAGAATCTAAAGAAGGAAAAAATAGAAAATTTTGTCAGGTCGATTATTAAATATACGTTGAAGTGGGAGTCTCCGAAAGTAGCAATTTTTAACGGTTCATAAATCTTAAACGACATAATATTTTATAGTGGATTTAATTTTTTTTAATTTGTTTTCTCTCACACTTAATCGTGTATGAAAATGGATTCAGTGGGTCTTCTAGTTATTTTTTTAAAAATAAAAAACCGAAAAGTACGTAAAATTTTCCGATTTCGGCTTGGATTATCTATACCATAAAAAATTCCAATAAATTTTACCCTTAGTTCATTGAAAAGTTCAATCTTTTAGGAGAAAAACGCAAAGAACTGCATCCTTCTAACTATCCCAGGAAAGATATTACAGATTTTTGGCAAAAAAATTAACTTTCTGGCCCAGTGTGCAGTGGCTGACATTTAAAGAGATTTTGTGGCTGCACACTTATCCTCAAGCTCTGCTCGCGAGGACAACACCGGATTAAATAACTCAATTTCCTCTTGAAGGTTTAAAATGTCTAATCTACACTCTAATTCGCTGCCTCGAATTGTTACAATTTGTTGTTGCATAAAATCTCCCATGCGGTCTATATCACCCTTAACACTTTCAAGTCGCGAGAGTAATGTGTTGGCACGATCATTTGCCATCATTGACATAATTTATACTTGAACTTTTCTCCCTACTTAAACGTCGTGTCGGAGCCATGATGCAATTTTACGCGAAATGCCAATAAAGTGAATGTTTGCAACCCGCTGATTTAATTGAAAGCAATTCTCAAGTAGAAAGTACAGATATTTAGTGTTGCGATAGGTTCTAATAGTCGAAATTATTTTTACCTTGTGATTTAAATATTTTTAATTATTTAAATAGACTTTATAGCAGTACCCTAATTGAATGTGAACTGAATTGCAAGTGTGAGCCGTTACTCTCAGGCAGAGAGACAAATTAAGGTCCAACACGAATTCACGAATTCGGGCTAAGCGCAATCAAAGTGCTGCAACGATTTTTAAAGCTCCCCGCTGATCGATCAGTGAACTGTACTTATGGGATGTATGTACTGGTATATGTGAACGTTGGTATGTACATACAGTTTGTCAAATAATTCTTTGCAAAAGGAAAAATGTCATTAAAATTCATTTTAAAGTTATATTTTTACTAACAAAAATAGGATTTATTTAATTTTTTCCTTTACATTATGGTTAAGGTGCTTAATATCTACAACTATGAATAAAAAACAAAACATATTTCAGCATGAAACCAGATCGAGTATGGAGTCTTTTTGATAATACATTAAACTAATTTATGCCAAAATTTCAAAGAATTCGGGCAAGTAGTTTTCTTTTACCGTATTTTTAAAATAAAAAATTCATCAAATATTGATGAAAATGAAAAAAAATCTGGAAGTCAAAAATGCTGATGTAGCTGATCGACTTATTAACAAAACTTTTAGAAGTCATTATTTTCAACAAGTAAAAATTATTAAATAGCTTGTATGTCTTACTTGTTTCCTAAAATAAACTTTTTCGTTGATTTTTACTGCTTTTTTTTTTAGCAAATGAATACTTTGCTTTTTGAGTGCTTTTGAGCGCCATCCCCAAATGGAGTCATTACATCAAAAATAAATTCCTTGATTAATTTACTAATATCGCTCATCGCCGACTCGATGCGGTTTTGCCTTAGTTTTCAGTAATTTTAGGTTTAATTGAAGGCTTAATTTGAAGTCGAACCATTTTCATGAGCTTTACTAAGAATGGCCAAAAGTATGCCGTATTTTGTCTTCTTCAGGTTTTAATGTACGTTTTGCGCGCCAATATTTGATTTTTGTTTGCGTAACATCTAAAATCTACTTTTTTCATTTATTCCCTCTTCATTTATTTCTGAATCCAAACAATTGAATGAAATATCGATATTTCGAAAAAAGAAATATAAACTTTTTTGGCTCGTCTCAAAAAAATGTTCACAATTTCTGTCATTCATAAGGGAGGACTTTAGTATGCATAAAGGTATGCTGCATTTCTTGCACTTCCTTCGGATGAGAACTAAAATATATTATAAAAATATAAATGTAGCTTACATAAATACGTAGTCGAAGGCCTCGTAAGTAGTAGGGAAAGACGGGTTCTGGGACAATTAGCATATTAATGGCCCCCGGCCCCCCCTCCCCCCCCTCATTAACGTATGCGGGTTCTGGGACAATTAGCATAATCCAATAAATTAACTGATTTTAATGGGCTTTGAAGTCATAAAAATGTCGCGATCATGTCTATAAAGAGTATACTTAATTGCCCCCATCGCCCCCACATCCCCATGTGACAATATTGATCATGTATCCTTCCCCTCATTATGTGCAATTAATAGTCAGGTGAGAAAGGTGCACGTGAGAAAGGTCGCACAACCATAGTATCCAAAGGTTATTATCTTACAGGAACATATACGATCATGTTGGGGAAAGGTGTGATCACGTACCCTTTTGCCTCATTATCACAGGTGTTGCTGTGCACGTGTGAAAGGTCGCACACCCAAAGTATTCAAAGATGGTTATCTTAGAGGAACATGTCCGATCATGTTGGGGAATAATGTTTTCTATGATTGTAAAACTAATTTAGAAATCAAAAGAACCTCAATAAAATAAATCTCACAAGTTAATGATTCTCAGATGTGAAATATTTTCAAACACACATTTTTGTTTCCGCCCCAGAACGTTTAACTGGTAAATTCTCTAAGATTCTCTCCTTTCCACAAATGGGTCATAAACATGTCATAAAAGGGATTCAAGCAAGAGCTACCCGAACATGCGCACCTGTCCATTACCTGACCGCAATAAAAGGGACACATGCACAAGCCTGAAGGCGCACGCTCATTGACAAGCGCAATAAAAGGGACACATGCACAAGCCTAAAGGCGCACGCTCATTGACAAGATCATGGGCCTCACGCCAACGACCTCACGGCTGACTGCTAGCTCTAATACGTTCCCATAATAGGGGTTGAAATCACGACCGCGCATCAACTCGCAAGTAGCCGACATATCTCAGTCAAGGAAATATTTTCCATTCTCCATACCTGTAAATTTAACTCGAAATAAAGAGTCAGAAGTGTATTTTGTAGCATAATAATACATTTATTCATTTAATTTGGTATTGCGAACGTGTTGTTTACGTTATTTAATTTTTTTCATTCTTTTTTCAAGATTATAGTATATATTCATAATGTTGAGTGCTTCCTTTTTGTAATCCGAAATTCGATGGCATACACAAGTATCAACTCCCTCGGTGGCTGCATTATTGCTCCACACGCAGGTGTTCATATGATTTCCATGAATAGATATTTTCATATTACCTCCATCACATTCAAAGAGTTTTGATTGTATGAACTGGAGCCGTACATAGTGTGCATTGAACAGAACTCCGTCAAATGCGTTCAGAAAATTATTTATTTTAACTGAATGCATGTTGTCTATCTAAGTCATCAATCTCGTCTTACACTTTTAAATATGGTTACAGAGATTATAAGGAAATTTTATATAGGTTTTCATCTTCATCTTTTTACCCAAAGATATGCATTCTCGAAATTCAACAAATGAAAATCTTTGATTTTTCCCAAACTCGAAATGTTTTTTACCAAACTGTCCCCTATTGGCTACCTGAGTATGATTGTGTGTATAAATTGACAAGATCTTTCCTTTCCCACCTGCAGCAAAGTATTTGCGACCTCCTGACCGCAATAAAAGGGACACATGCACAACTCAGAAGGCGCACGCTTATTGACAAGATCATAGGTCTCACGCCAACGACCTCATGGCTGACTTCTAGCTCTAATACGTTCCCATAATAGGGGTTGAAACCACGACCGCACAACAACTAGCCGACAAATCTCAGTCAAGGAAATATTTTCCATTCTCCATACCTGTAAATTTAACTCGAAATAAAAAGTCAGAAGTTTATTTTGTAGCATAATAATACATTTATTCATTTATTTTGGTATTGTGAACATTTTTATTATATATAGAAATTAATTTTCTGCTTTGATTCTAGCGATTTGCATAGAAGAAGCAGGCACACGTTTCCGACGTCATTTCTGGATTACAAAATGTAAAGTTTTCACCATAATTCGTAGTTTTGAGATCATGTCCACCTCGATTCATGAACATAGTTTTTGTGTTTAGAAGGTATTGAAAATGCTGACCAATTACACCAGTTTACAAAAAAAAATTGATGAAATACGCACTTCAGGAAACCTTTGTTTTCCGGTAAGATACATCTCCCTGATTAAGAAAAGGGCATTTAAAATTTTTTCTATGGTACCAATTTTTTTTTAAGTGTAAAAAACGTTTTTCGCACTTTTTTATTTTCTAACTTGAGTTGTGATAAACCGAATTCGGTCATTAAAGACTCATTTTACAGGTAATGGAATGCCCTCTAACTTTCTTATACACATCATTGAGTTCCATTCTTTAGTTTAGAAGCTACACTTTGTCAAAGTTGAAAAAGTTGGAAAAAATGCAAAAACGCTGGCATAAATTGCTTCTTTAAAAATACACGCCTAAAAACCGAAATTAGTTTTATGTTGTTTTCTTAAAGGCTGAACTTTAACGGAGAATATAAGCCATTGATCACGACAATCCGTTGGTAAATCAATTTTTTACAGATTTTTAAACGTATATACCCAAGTTCAGTGTTCGGGAGCAGCGGCCGTTAAACATTATTTTAAATTTTCAGTGTTGGGGAACTTAAGAATTTGGTGCAAGTTGTAGTGCATAACGTCAGTTTCCTTGCTATTTCCTTGCTAAAAATATATGAAAATGATATCCTTGTAACTGCAATCGCATACTTTTAAGCTTGCCCAGCACTAATAGCAAAGAAACTGACGTTATGCATAACTACTTGCACCAAAATCTTACGTTCCCCAACACTGAAAATTTAAAATAATGTTTAACGGCCGCTGCTCCCGAACACTGAACTTGGGTATATACGTTTAAAAATCTGTAAAAAATTGATTTACCAACGGATTGTCGTGATCAATGGCTTATATTCTCCGTTAAAGTTCAGCCTTTAAGAAAACAACATAAAACTAATTTCGGTTTTTAGGCGTGTATTTTTAAAGAAGCAATTTATGCCAGCGTTTTTGCATTTTTTCCAACTTTTTCAACTTTGACGAAGTGTAGCTTCTAAACTAAAGAATGGAACTCAATGATGTGTATAAGAAAGTTAAAGGGCATTCCATTACCTGTAAAATGAGTCTTTAATGACCGAATTCGGTTTATCACAACTCGAGTTAAAAAATAAAAAAGTGCGAAAAACGTTTTTTACACTTTAAAAAAAATTGGTACCATAGAAAAAATTTTAAATGCCCTTTTCTTAATCAGGGGGATGTATCTTACCGGAAAACAAAGGTTTGCTGAAGTGCGTATTTCATCAATTTTTTTTTGTAAACTGGTGTTATCTGTCCTTTAAATTGTTCAATAAATTGGTCAATTTCCTCATGAAATTTCATTTTGTTAATTTTATTTTCTTGTAGGTCTTTACACATCTAGTCTCAACTTTGAAAATGATGTATAAAAATTATTTTATTGTTTTGGAGCTACTTTTAAAAAATGTCAAAATAATGTATGCATTGTTAAGAGCACAAACCCCGCCCTTAAGGTGTGTTTCACAATAGGGAAACCGGTTTCCTTTAAACCTGTTTAATGACGGACAGCCCATTTCCTCGATATTAATGAGCTGACGACTCCCAAAAAACTTCTGTAGAAATCGTTTCTTTTCCACACCTTTACAAATAATTTGTTTTCCGCTAGTAATTGTCCTTAGATACTTTCGAGTTTGTGGAAAACTATTTTCTCCATCGTTCCAAAAAATTTTGTGATGTGTATTGGTTAACCAAATTGCAGTCTTTCGAGATTTTGTATTTAGCAAAGTAAAATCATATGGTGATTCTATTAAAAAACTATTATTCAAGTTTGGTTCTTTTTCGAATACGATTCCGATTTCCTTTAGAATAAAATTATTATTATTATCAAAGAAACCTTGAACATCAATCGAAACAGTATCTTTCAACATTTTTCTAATGTTAAACAACTCATTGTACTAGTCCGTTTAATGGGTTATATTCAATATATTATATAAGGAGACAGTAAGCTTGGGTATTTTCATGACTTGGTGTGTTCAGTTCTATTGAAATTCTCACATCAATAGGACCAGTTTTCACTGATTCGTTTTGATATGAAAGATCAACCACAACAATAGGGACCTTCAATTAAAATTCATTTGGGGTCAAAAATGGTTTTGATTCACGATTATAGTAACTAGATTGAAATCTTGTATACATTTCATATGGGTGAGCATACTAATTCTTACTAAAATCGACATTCAGATTATTATGGAAATGACTCAGAATTCATGTGAACTTTCAAGTTTGATAAGTTATTTGTGATAAGTTCTCCATTTAGTGTAAATCCAATTATGGCAAATCTTGGTTTTTCAAGGTTAACCGACAATTTCACATTTCAGCTCTATTGATTCCCATACCCCAATTTAGGGTTAACATATAAATCCCAACTCTGGAATGCGATTGGTAGGTTTACACAACTTTTATTAATATCGTACATCTTAATTTTTGTAAAATAGCTCAGAGTTACATGGGGAACTTTCCAGGTTTTTTTCGTAATTTTCAGTTTAAAAGTTTTTTCATTTCTGGTTTGTTCATTCATGTTCATTCATTCACCACAATTCTTAGTTAGCATCAACACTAGTTCGTGTTTACAATTTAACAAAACTTTTTTATAAACCTCAGCCAATCCCAACAAAATTTGATTGGTACAGAAAAGATGAAGTGGGGTCCTGTAGAAATTTCATCTCCACTGCTCCATCCAGAATTTAATAGGTATTGACTTTGAAGATTATCCAGAGATATATAATTTTTTAGGGTAGTACTCATATTGACATGGACTTGACACGTTGAACACGTTGTATTTAGTTGTTACCTAGCAGTATTTTGATGGTTACTTTCTGTTTAGTCTTGTTTTTGGATGGTTACTTTTTGTATAGTACCTGTACAGTACTTGGTTTTGGATGGTTACTATCTGTATAGTATCTGTAAAGTACTTGGTTTTAGATGGTTACTAAATGTTAACAAGTATTATGAGATGCTATAGTCTCTTATTAAGAATTATCAAAGAACACAAGTTAAAGTTTCTAAGATGTGTTAGCCAAACACACTTTCAGTGAACTATCATTACCTGACCGTCATCAAAGTCACATGCCCAAGACCCAAGGACATTGAATAAAATACTTCCCCTTCATTTGTACCTGTCGTTTTAATTACAGTCAGAAGCAAAATTTGTAGGATAATTCAATATTTTGTTATATATTTAATTATTGTAAACATATTTCATTAAATTCATAATTAATTATATTTGATGTATATTTGTATATAATTAATTTTCTTACTCAATCCCTCTGTAAGAAACATGCCGGTTATTCCAAACGCAGATTTTCGCTTGGTTCCCATAGATAGATGTAAAATAGGTCTTACAATGTAATCTTTCTCAGATGTTGGATTATTTTTAAAGCATTCATTTGTTCTAACCCATAATAATATTATATCATATTTCGAAAGCATCATTAGCTAGCATAGGAGCGTCTTTCAATTTAATTTCTGATTCAAGTTTATGATAGAGGTGTTGGGACCTGGTAATATCGGTTTTTGTTGTCAACTATTTTTCTAGTTCTAGTTTTCTAATTCTATTCTAATTGTATACTATTTGTATGAGTAAGGCATCATTGTCTAAGATTCTGAATAAGTTTAATAAACTCTTTTATTACAATACTCATCTGGTTTTCGTGATTCATGATGGCGGTTGGTTATCTTAGAGGAACATATCCGATCATGTTGGGGAAAGGTGTGATCACGTACCCTTTTGCCTCATTATCACAGGTGTTGCTGTGCACGTGTGAAAGCTCGCACACCCAAAGTATTCAAAGATGGTTATCTTAGAGGAACATGTCCGATCATGTTGGGGAATAATGTTTCCTATGATTGTAAAACTAATTTAGAAATCAAAAGAACCCCAATAAAATAAATCTCACAAGTTAATGATTCTCAGATGTGGAATATTTTCAAATACACATTTTTGTTTCCGCCCCAGAACGTTTAACTGGTAAATTGTCTAAGATTCTCTCCTTTCCACAAATGGGTCATAAACATGTCATAAAAGGGATTCAAGCAAGAGCTACCCGAACATGCGCACCTGTCAATTACCTGACCGCAATAAAAGGGACACATGCACAACCCAGAAGGCGCACGCTCATTGACAAGATCATGGGCCTCACGCCAACGACCTCATACGAGCTCATACGACGTTCCCATAATAGGGGTAGAAATCACGACCGCGCAACAGCTCGCAAGTAGCCGACATATCTCAGTCAAGGAAATATTTTCCATTCTCCGTACCTGTAATTTTAACTCGAAATAAAAAGTCAGAAGTTTATTTTGTAGCATAATAATACATTTATTCATTTATTTTGATATTGCGATCATTTTTGTTATACATAGAAATTAATTTTCTGCTTTGATTCCGGCGATTTGCATAGAAGAAGCAGGCGCACGTTTCCGACGTCATTTCTGGATTACAAAATGTAAAGTGTTCACCATAATTCGTACTTTTGAGATCATGTCCACCTCGATTCATGAACATAGATTTTGTGTTTAGAAGATATTGAAAATGCTGACCAGTTATCTCTCCTTTAAATTCTTCAATAAATTGGTCAATTTCCTCATGAAATTTCATTTTGTTAATTCTATTTTCTTGTAGGTCTTTACACATCTAGTCTCAACTTTAAAATGATGTATAACAATTATTTTATTGTTTTGGAGCTACTTTTAAAAAATGTCAAAATAATGTATGCATTGTTTAGAGCACAAACCCCGCCCTTAAGGTGTGTTTCACAATAGGGAAACCGGTTTCCTTTAAACCTGTTTAATGACGGACAGCCCATTTCCTCGATATTAATGAGCTGACGACTCCCAAAAAACTTCTGTAGAAATCGTTTCTTTTCCACACCTTTACAAATAATTTGTTTTCCGCTTGTAATTGTCCTTAGATACTTTCGAGTTTGTGAAAAACTGTTCTCTCCATCGTTCCAAAAAATTTTGTGATGTGTATTGGTTAACCAAATTGCAGTCTTTCGAGATTTTGTATTTAGCAAAGTAAAATCATATGGTGGTTCTATTAAAATACTATTATTCAAGTTTGGATCTTTTTCGAATACAATTCCAATTTCCTTTAAAATAAAATTATTATTATTATCAAAGAAACCTTGAACATCAATCGAAACATTTTTCTAATGTTAAACAACTCGTTGTACTAGTCCGTTTAATGGGTTATATTCAACTAAACGGTCATGTATGAGGAGACAGTAAGCTTGGGTATTTTCATGACTTGGTGTCTTCAGTTCTATTGAAATTCTCACATCAATAGGACCAGTTTTCACTGATTCGTTTTGATATGAAAGATCAACCACAATAATAGGGGCCTTCAATTTAAATTCATTTGGGGTCAAAAATGGTTGTGATTCACGATTATAGTAACTAGACTGAAATCTTGTATACATTTCATATAGGTGAGCATACTGATTCTTACTAAAATCAACATTCAGATTATCATATGGATATGACTCTGAATTCAAGTGAACTTTCAAGTTTGATAAGTTATTTGTGATAAGTTCTCCATTTAGTGTAAATCCAATTATAGCAAATCTTGGTTTTTCGCGGTTAGCCGACAATTTCACATTCCAGCTGTGTTGACTTCCATACCCCAATTTGGGGTTAACATATGAATCCCAACTCCGGAATGCGATTGGTAGGTTTACACCACTTTTAATAATATCGTACATCTTAATTTTTGCAAAATCGCTCGGAGTTACATGGGGAATTTTCCAGGTTATATTCGTCATTTCCAACTTAAAAGTTGGTTCATTTCTGGTTTGTTCAAACACATCACCAAGATTCTTAGTTAGCATCAACACTAGTTCGTGTTTACAATTTAACAAAACTTTTTTATAATCCTCAGCAAATCCCAATAAATTTTTTAATGGTACAGAAAAGTTAAAGTGGGGTCCCGTAGATATTTCGTCCCCACTGCTCCATCCGGAATTTAATAGATTTTGACTTTGAAGATTATCCAGAGATATATAATTTTTTAGGGTTGTAGTCATACCGACAAATCGTGTTTTATCAATCTCACATCCATTTATTTCGTACTTAATTTCATCCAAAAAGTAAGCCATACAATTATTTTTAAAAAAAGTGGTAACATTTTCAGTTGTAGGTCCATTCGGTGAATCTTTTCTAATAATTCCTTGAAAATTAAGGTAACTTTCGTGAGGAAGCACGTACAAGTCTTGATTTTGAATAGTAATTCGAATTTCATCGTTTGGCTTAAATGTTTGATTATACGATGAATAAGTATGAAACTCTTTCTTCGAAATACTCTCATCTGAGTAAACCTTTTCTCGAACATTTAAAATTTCGTTCATTGTTTTCCTTTCCACCTTTTATATTATACTCGAAGCTTCAAGCCTAACGACTTTAAAAATAGTTTATTTTTCAAAGTAAGTGAGCTTCTTTTTACTTTTGATCCTCTTTCTATAGCTTTACAATTAGTAATGCTTGGCTGAGGACTTAAGCTACGTCTTTTATTATAAATAATCATTCTATTAACCGAATGTGCATACGAATCGAAACGTTTTCACCACGTAAATTCACCAAATCACCGTTTTGATCAACTATGCGTATAGATAGTGTGCTTATTTCGTCACAGTTGATTGGTAAATAAATTAGGTTATGTGGTGTCACTGTCATTTTATACCCAGGCGGAACATTAATGCCAAACTCATGTAATGTATGATTCGGTGTATTATCTACATATGAACCGCTGATTATATTACATTCCAAACGAATTGTATTAATTTTTAATATGTTCACGGTCTGATCTGATCGATAGGTTTTTGTAGGATGTGGTTCTAGTACTTTTTGATGGAAACCAAACAGCTGTCCAACCGATCTTTCCTTATTAAAGTAAACTGACTCTCGCATGGTAGTTATTTCAACTTGAAGTGTATTATTATTACTTTGAATTTTAAATGTATTTTCCAGGTTATAGTCTTTTAGTTTATTGTAAATGAAATCGGTGATATCATTCAATGCGTTACAGATACCTTGAGAGTCAGTTCTATGAGGTTGTAAACCAGTGTCTGAATGGTATGGAGTTGGAAGCCATTTGTTAAAAATTGGTATTTACCAGCGGGAATCTGTGAAATCAATAAATTAGAAAATTAAACTGCAAATACTAAAATCCTTTTCAGGGATTGTAGATGGTAAATTGAATTGTAGGTAAATCTTGTCCTTTTTGAGTCTGATATCTTTGACTATATTCTGCTAGTTACATGTTATGAGTTAATATCTGGGATTTCGGGTGCTCAATAATCCCATAAAATGATAAAAGTTTAACAACCTACTGTTACGAAAAGATCAGAAATATAACGAAAATAAAGTAGAGGATGCCATTAAAGAGGGAGGTCAGAACCAGTTTAAAAATTGTGTACATTGCTTAGAAAGAAAAAGAGAAAGGGAGGTCAGAACCAGTTTAAAAATTGTGTACATTGCTTAGAAAGAAAAAGAGAAAATCAAAAGAAATGTACAGTTTAGGTAGCTGGGGCAGCCATTGGAAAAGTCAAATCTGTAACAGTGGTGGGTGTGGCTAGGGGTTGAAGCATGCAATACAATTCTAAACCTGTTTACATGATGGATAAAAGGATATTAGTTAGAGAAGGATGGAAATATCTTAAATATGAATTACAAGTACCCATCTATGTTGCGGAGGTTGGTCGGGGTTGGCAAACCATAATTTTTAAATATGAGGAACATATATTTCACCGGTGGGGAATTAGAGAGATCCAAAAGTTCAATTTTATGAGAGAAGACTAATACTGCTTTTGGTAAATTAAATAGACACATGAAAACTTATTACTCAATTAGTTAGAGAATATCAAACAACTAGATTTATCAATCAGCTTGATGGAAAAATCAAAGTATTGAATAAATATATATTTATTTATTATCCAAATAGAAGAAATTTTCGTTTTTGGTCAAGGGATAATATTCCAGGAATTTTTTCATTACCTTGACCTTTGCGCCTGCATCAAGGCATTTTAGCAATCCTTTGTAACAACTATTTGTGTTGTTGGTACCAGTTATAATTTGTTCGCAAATAAAAAATACTTTCCTAATTATATGTTTTATGACCTCTTTTATGAAGGGATAATATTCCATGAATTTTTTCCAATACCTTGACCTTTGCGCCTGCGTCGAGGCATTTAAGCAAATCCTTTGCATCACAACTATTTGTGTTGTTGGTAATAGTTATAAATGGTTCGCAAATAAAAAATACTTTCCCAATTATATTTTTATGACCTTTTTTATGAAGGGATAATATTCCATGAATTTGTTCCATTACCTTAACCTTTGCGCCTGCGTCGAGGTATTTTAGCAATCCTTCGTATCATAACTATTTGTGTTGTTGGTAACAGTTACAAATGGTTCGCAAATAAAAAAATACTTTCCCAATTATATTTTTATGACCTTTTTTATGAAGGGATAATATTCCATGAATTTTTTCGATTACCTTGACCTTTGCGCCTGCGTCGAGGTATTTCAGCAATCCTTTGCATCACAACTATTTGTGTTGTTGGTAACAGTTATAAATGGTTCGCAAATAAAAAAATACTTTCCCAATTATATTTTTATGACCTTTTTTATGAAGGGATAATATTCCATGAATTTTTTCGATTACCTTGACCTTTGCGCCTGCGTCGAGGTATTTCAGCAATCCTTTGCATCACAACTATTTGTGTTGTTGGTAACAGTTATAAATGGTTCGCAAATAAAAAATACTTTCCCAATTATATTTTTTATGACCTTTTTTATGAAGGGATAATATTTCTATGAATTTGTTCCATTACCTTAACCTTTGCGCCTGCGTCGAGGTATTTTAGCAATCCTTCGTATCATAACTATTTGTGTTGTTGGTAACAGTTACAAATGGTTCGCAAAGAAAAAAATACTTTCCCAATTATATTTTTATGACCTTTTTTATGAAGGGATAATATTCCATGAATTTGTTCCATTACCTTAACCTTTGCGCCTGCGTCGAGGTATTTTAGCAATCCCTTACACCATCACCTGACTTTATTGAAGGTAACCAACTTTACTCTGGGGTTATGGTACGGTTAGCAATGGGTGGTTTGCTTAATGGGATTTAAATTATCGGTGACAAATTTATAAGTGAAAGTCACAGACATTTTTGGACAAAGGATACAATTGGTCATATAGGTGTGGGTATACACATTTGTTATGGTGATAGAAAATGGGATAATCACAGTGTTTTTTCTTTTTACTGTATTACGCCGGAGTGATTTCAATTACTTTCCCAATTATAGTTAGTTTTAAATCGTTTTTGACATTCATATATTTTGTTCTTTCAAGACATTTTATTGTAGCTAATAACTATAGTTATGGGGTGTAAGGCTAGCTATTGTAGTTAAGGATACACTTATTATACCTACACAACATGAAAAAAGGAAATGTTTTATTTTAACAATATACTAGTTAAAGTGGATGATATTATTATATATTCTTAATATCTGTCATTATGAATCAAAATTGTTTATCAAAAGAGCTTCTAAACAGTTTTTAGACAGCTTGTGAACAATTTATTTCTTAATTAGTTTTACAATCACAGGATACATCTTCCCCCAACATAATCGGATATGTTCCTCTAAGATTTATATATCAGTCCTGAGATATTTTGGCTTTGCGTTCTTTCTCATGTACATAGCAAACACATTGAAAATCAGAGTGTAAGTTTTTACTTCACATCGAAAGTCGTCTAGTGATCAAGAATTTTTGATCATTCTTAACAAAAGACTATAAAAGCTCGTAGACGTTAATAACAACTAGTAACCAGCTAATAATAATTAGTTAACATCAAGTAAACAGATACTAAACATATAGAAACCCGATACTAAACAACTTGTATACATCTACTAAACAACTTGTATACATCTACTAAACATATAAAACCAGATACTAAACAGCTAGAAAACAACTTGTATACATCTAGTAAACAACTTGTATACATCTAGTAAACAACTTGTATACATCTACTAAACAACTTGTATACATCTACTAAACATATAGTAACCAGCTAATAAAAACTAGTTAGCAACTAATAGACATCTACCAAGCAGATAGTAACCATCTAATAATAGCTAGTAATCAAAGTCCAAGCAGCTCAACCGCCATCATGAATCACGAAAACCAGATGAGTATTGTAATAAAAGAGTTTATTAAACTTATTCAGAATCTTACACAATGATGCCTTACTCATACAAATAGTATACAATTAGAATAGAACTAGAAAACTAGAACTAGAAAAATAGTTGACAACAAAAACCGATATTACCAGGTCCCAACACCTCTATCATAAACTTGAATCAGAAATTAAATTGAAAGACGCTCCTATGCTAGCTAATGATGCTTTCGAAATATGATATAATATTATTATGGGTTAGAACAAATGAATGCTTTAAAAATAATCCAACATCTGAGAAAGATTACATTGTGAGACCTATTTTACATCTATCTATGGGAACCAAGCGAAAATCTGCGTTTGGAATAACCGGCATGTTTCTTACAGAGGGATTGAGTAAGAAAATTAATTATATACAAATATACATCAAATATAATTAATTATGAATTTAATGAAATATGTTTACAATAATTAAATATATAACAAAATATTGAATTATCCTACAAATTTTGCTTCTGACTGTAATTAAAACGACAGGTACAAATGAAGGGGAAGTATTTTATTCAATGTCCTTGGGTCTTGGGCATGTGACTTTGATGACGGTCAGGTAATGATAGTTCACTGAAAGTGTGTTTGGCTAACACATCTTAGAAACTTTAACTTGTGTTCTTTGATAATTCTTAATAAGAGACTATAGCATCTCATAATACTTGTTAACATTTAGTAACCATCTAAAACCAAGTACTTTACAGATACTATACAGATAGTAACCATCCAAAACCAAGTACTGTACAGGTACTATACAAAAAGTAACCATCCAAAAACAAGACTAAACAGAAAGTAACCATCAAAATACTGCTAGGTAACAACTAAATACAACGTGTTCAACGTGTCAAGTCCATGTCAATATGAGTACTACCCTAAAAAATTATATATCTCTGGATAATCTTCAAAGTCAATACCTATTAAATTCTGGATGGAGCAGTGGAGATGAAATTTCTACAGGACCCCACTTCATCTTTTCTGTACCAATCAAATTTTGTTGGGATTGGCTGAGGTTTATAAAAAAGTTTTGTTAAATTGTAAACACGAACTAGTGTTGATGCTAACTAAGAATTGTGGTGAATGAATGAACATGAATGAACAAACCAGAAATGAAAAAACTTTTAAACTGAAAATTACGAAAAAAACCTAGAAAGTTCCCCATGTAACTCTGAGCTATTTTACAAAAATTAAGATGTACGATATTAATAAAAGTTGTGTAAACCTACCAATCGCATTCCAGAGTTGGGATTTATATGTTAACCCTAAATTGGGGTATGGGAATCAATAGAGCTGAAATGTGAAATTGTCGGTTAACCTTGAAAAACCAAGATTTGCCATAATTGGATTTACACTAAATGGAGAACTTATCACAAATAACTTATCAAACTTGAAAGTTCACATGAATTCTGAGTCATTTCCATAATAATCTGAATGTCGATTTTAGTAAGAATTAGTATGCTCACCTATATGAAATGTATACAAGATTTCAATCTAGTTACTATAATCGTGAATCAAAACCATTTTTGACCCCAAATGAATTTTAATTGAAGGTCCCTATTGTTGTGGTTGATCTTTCATATCAAAACGAATCAGTGAAAACTGGTCCTATTGATGTGAGAATTTCAATAGAACTGAAGACACCAAGTCATGAAAATACCCAAGCTTACTGTCTCCTTATACATGACCGCTTAGTTGAATATAACCCATTAAACGGACTAGTACAATGAGTTGTTTAACATTAGAAAAATGTTGAAAGATACTGTTTCGATTGATGTTCAAGGTTTCTTTGATAATAATAATAATTTTATTCTAAAGGAAATCGGAATCGTATTCGAAAAAGAACCAAACTTGAATAATAGTTTTTTAATAGAATCACCATATGATTTTACTTTGCTAAATACAAAATCTCGAAAGACTGCAATTTGGTTAACCAATACACATCACAAAATTTTTTGGAACGATGGAGAAAATAGTTTTCCACAAACTCGAAAGTATCTAAGGACAATTACTAGCGGAAAACAAATTATTTGTAAAGGTGTGGAAAAGAAACGATTTCTACAGAAGTTTTTTGGGAGTCGTCAGCTCATTAATATCGAGGAAATGGGCTGTCCGTCATTAAACAGGTTTAAAGGAAACCGGTTTCCCTATTGTGAAACACACCTTAAGGGCGGGGTTTGTGCTCTTAACAATGCATACATTATTTTGACATTTTTTAAAAGTAGCTCCAAAACAATAAAATAAAAATTAATAAATGTATTATTATGCTACAAAATACACTTCTGACTCTTTATTTCGAGTTAAATTTACAGGTATGGAGAATGGAAAATATTTCCTTGACTGAGATATGTCGGCTATTTGCGAGTTGTTGCGCGGTCGTGATTTCAACCCCTATTATGGGAACGTATTAGAGCTAGCAGTCAGCCGTGAGGTCGTTGGCGTGAGGCCCATGATCTTGTCAATGAGCGTGCGCCTTTAGGCTTGTGCATGTGTCCCTTTTATTGCGCTTGTCAATGAGCGTGCGCCTTCAGGCTTGTGCATGTGTCCCTTTTATTGCGGTCAGGTAATGGACAGGTGCGCATGTTCGGGTAGCTCTTGCTTGAATCCCTTTTATGACATGTTTATGACCCATTTGTGGAAAGGAGAGAATCTTAGAGAATTTACCAGTTAAACGTTCTGGGGCGGAAACAAAAATGTGTGTTTGAAAATATTTCACATCTGAGAATCATTAACTTGTGAGATTTATTTTATTGAGGTTCTTTTGATTTCTAAATTAGTTTTACAATCATAGAAAACATTATTCCCCAACATGATCAGACATGTTCCTCTAAGATAACCATCTTTGAATACTTTGGGTGTGCGACCTTTCACACGTGCACAGCAACACCTGTGATAATGAGGCAAAAGGGTACGTGATCACACCTTTCCCCAACATGATCGGATATGCTCCTGTAAGATAATAACCTTTGGATACTATGGTTGTGCGACCTTTCTCACGTGCACCTTTCTCACCTGACTATTAATTGCACATAATGAGGGGAAGGATACATGATCAATATTGTCACATGGGGATGTGGGGGCGATGGGGGCAATTAAGTATACTCTTTATAGACATGATCGCGACATTTTTATGACTTCAAAGCCCATTAAAATCAGTTAATTTATTGGATTATGCTAATTGTCCCAGAACCCGCATACGTTAATGAGGGGGGGGGGGAGGGGGGGCCGGGGGCCATTAATATGCTAATTGTCCCAGAACCCGTCTTTCCCTACTACTCTCGTAGCACTACCCCCTATGTTAGTATTAGTTTTGTAAACTTTACTATGAACTTAAATAAATAAATAAGTAAATAAATTAAGCATACTTTTGTGATGACTTCAGAATATGTCCACTTAACATTAAACAAATTAAAAAACAATATTTTACAAACATTTTTTTTCTAATAATTTGACTATGAGAATCTAAAGAAGGAAAAAATAGAAAATTTTGTCAGGTCGATTATTAAATATACGTTGAAGTGGGAGTCTCCGAAAGTAGCAATTTTTAACGGTTCATAAATCTTAAACGACATAATATTTTATAGTGGATTTAATTTTTTTTAATTTGTTTTCTCTCACACTTAATCGTGTATGAAAATGGATTCAGTGGGTCTTCTAGTTATTTTTTTAAAAATAAAAAACCGAAAAGTACGTAAAATTTTCCGATTTCGGCTTGGATTATCTATACCATATAAAATTCCAATAAATTTTACTTTTAGTTCTTTGAAAAGTTCAATCTTTTAGGAGAAAAACGCAAAGAACTGCATCCTTCTAACTATCCCAGGAAAGATATTACAGATTTTTGGCAAAAAAATTAACTTTCTGGCCCAGTGTGTAGTGGCTGACATTTAAAGAGATTTTGTGGCTGCACACTTATCCTCAACCTCTGCTCGCGAGGACAACACCGGATTAAATAACTCAATTTCCTCTTGAAGGTTTAAAATGTCTAATCTACACTCTAATTCGCTGCCTCGAATTGTTACGATTTGTTGTTGCATAAAATCTCCCATGCGGTCTATATCACCCTTAACACTTTCAAGTCGCGAGAGTAATGTGTTGGCACGATCATTTGCCATCATTGACATAATTTATACTTGAACTTTTCTCCCTACTTAAACGTCGTGTCGGAGCCATGATGCAATTTTACGCGAAATGCCAATAAAGTGAATGTTTGCAACCCGCTGATTTAATTGAAAGCAATTCTCAAGTAGAAAGTACAGATATCTAGTGTTGCGATAGGTTCTAATAGTCGAAATTATTTTTACCTTGTGATTTAAATATTTTTAATTATTTAAATAGACTTTATAGCAGTACCCTAATTGAATGTGAACTGAATTGCAAGTGTGAGCCGTTACTCTCAGGCAGAGAGACAAATTAAGGTCCAACACGAATTCACGAATTCGGGCTAATCGATCAGTGAACTGTACTTATGGGATGTATGTACTGGTATATGTGAACGTTGGTATGTACATACAGTTTGTCAAATAATTCTTTGCAAAAGGAAAAATGTCATTAAAATTCATTTTAAAGTTATATTTTTACTAACAAAAATAGGATTTATTTAATTTTTTCCTTTACATTATGGTTAAGGTGCTTAATATCTACAACTATGAATAAAAAACAAAACATATTTCAGCATGAAACTTAGAAAAAAACAACAAAATCAAAAAGTGAAAAAAAAATCAGTTGTCAATTAATTCATTGCAAAATGTAAACCTTGGTTAAGTTCGAAACGAAAACATATAAAATATAACGGTTATTTTTCTAATATTTGGTGTGATGTCCTTTGGCATCTAAGACAGCATTCAGGCGACGAGGCATAGATTGAATAAGTTGATTTAAGTCATAATACTCAGGTATTTTCTTCCATTCCTCTTGGATCGCTTTTATCAATGCATTTTTATTGGTGGGACCGCGTTTAGCCACCTTCTTCTTTAATAAAGCCCACAAATTTTCGATGGGGTTCAAGTCAGGACTCTGGGCAGGAGGGTCAATTACTTTGCTGCAGTTATACAGCAGCCAGTTCCTGCAAATCCACGATTTGTGCTTGGGGTCGTTGTCTTGATAAAGCTTGTATTGAGGCTTATTTGGGTTTTGAGGGTTAATAAAGCCAAAATCAATGACGCTTTTGGTAAATTCTTTTTTCAAAATGTCCAAATAAAATTCTTTGGTCATAATGTCGTTAAAAATTCGGAGTTCTCCGACGCCCTTGGATGAAATACATCCCCAAACCATTACGGATAGCTTTCCAAACTTCACTGTTAGTATGATATTCTTCTGTTTAAAGGCTGTGTTGGGCTTTCTCCAAACCTTGCTGGGTCCATCATGATAGTATAACATTATTTTGGTCTCATCACACAAAATCACGTCATTCCAGTACTCCGCTGGCCTGTTAGCATTGGCAATAGAAAATTTTAGCCGCCTATCGATGTTAATAGCAGAAAGCATAGGTTTCTTTCTGGCTACGTGGGAAGAGTATTTGTGTGTGTTGAGAACTTTTCTGATGGTCTCGTGGCTTACTGTTTTATTGCAATCATTTTTTAAGTCCAGAGCCAACTGCCTAAGTGTAGTTTGCGGATTATTGTTAATATTTTTCAAAATTTTCGAATGGTCACGTCTGGTAAGCTTTGGTGGCCTGCCTGGAGAATTGTTTAAATGCAGACGGTTTTGTTTTTCCGCTAATTATGTTGTAAATTGTCCTTAATTTAATATCAAACATAGTTGACAATTCCTTTGCCGTTTTATTATTGTAATAGTTGTAATATACTAATTGAATAAGGTTTTCATCAACTCTTTTGTCAGGCATTGTTTTAACAGCGGATTAGGATCACTTGTGCACTTGTTAATATTTAAATCGCATTGATCATGGGAGATAAGAACATTACAAAAACGAATGTGTTCTTTTTTCTCGAAATTAAGTTACCGTTACTTTGTTTTGTGTCTCTCTTTAGCTTCTGTTTACATTTTGCAAAGAATTAATTGACAACTGAATATTTTCCCACTTTTTGTTGTTTTTTCCTAAGTTTCATGCTGAAATATGTTTTTTTTTTAATTATAGTTGTAGATATTAAGCACCTTAACCATAATGTAAAGGAAAAAATTAAATAAATCCTATTTTTGTTAATAAAAATTTAACTTAAAAATGAATTGTAATGAGATTTTTCCTTTTGCAAAGAATTATTTGACAAACTGTATGAAGAGAGAAAGAACGGCACAAAGCAACCAAAGAACCAACTGTTTATGTGTGACACGTGTTTGCCTCAAAACTTACGCCTTGCGTAATTTTCTGCAGACTTATGTAATTAATTAGCCAAATTGCCTGTTTCAGGCCAGCAACTTTTGGTCCCAGTAAGAACGCATCAACCTTCCTTCCCGAAATTCTTCTATTACTGGATTTCCTGCTTCTTCTCTTCTTTTCATTCGCAGCTGCGACGCAGCGAGTGGAAAGAACGAGTATTTAACAGACCGATAAAGAGCGATAACAACTTTAGGCGGTAATAATCAAAAATTTTCCATGAACAAGCTCGTAAGGAACATAAGTAGAGATCTTTCAGCTCGGACTCGTTGGGGGTTATTTTATTTGCTCGCAGCTTGCTAAGGCCCGTCTCATAGCTAAGTCGCCCACGTAGAGAACTTATGACCAAAGATTTCGTTGTCAGAAACTAAAAAAATAAGCCAGATTAAGCCATTAAAGTCAAATGGCGCGCTATTAGTGTAATTTGGTTGAGTTTACCCAAAAAACTTCGTACTTAGTAAAAAAGTAACGTAGTTTTTTAAACCGGTAATGCTGGGAGTCTTTAAATAGAAATTTATGAACAATAGTGTCAACAGGCCATTATGCAGGACTCTGATAGGAAACTGTTTGAAAGAAAAATTTTAAATGATGAAATTTTACGCGAGTGCTTAAAATTAAATTTGTTAATAATAAAACAAGGAAGAACGCTATAGTCGAGTACCTCGACTATCAGATACCCGTTACTCAGCTAAAGGGACCAAAGGAAAATGGAGATATGCAAGCAGCAAAGCAAGATTGAAATGCGCCACCTACCGGCGCTAGACAGATTTAAGCGTTGTGGGCGTTAGAGTGGGCGTGACGAAGTTTATTTTTAAATTAATCTATAGGTATTGACGAGACCAATACATTTCAGATCAATTTTTTTATCTAGCATGAAAATTGTGGGCGCCACAAGCTTGGGCGGTTTGTGGGCGTTAGAGTGGGCGTGTCAAACTGTTTTTTTGATTAATCGATAGGTATTGACAAGACTAATACATTTCAGTTAAAATTTTTTATCTAGCATGAAAATTGTGGGCGCCACAGGCTTGGGTGGTTTGTGGGCGTTAGAGTGGGCGTGGCATATTCGCGTAACAAATTTGCGCTGCGCTCAAGCCTACGGAATCTAAACTGAAATCCCAATTCTCTATCTTTGATATTTTCCGAGATATCCGCGTTCATATCTACGATTTTTTGAAGTTTGTGGGCGTAAAAGTGGGCGTGGCGAATTTTCAATCGTTAGGTATTGATGAAAACAATACATTTCAGTTAAAATTTTTATTCTAGCTTCAAAACTGTAGGAGCCACAGTTTTGGGCGGTTTGTGGGCGTTAGAGTGGGCGTGCAATCTGCACGCCAAATCTCAATAGCCTAGCTCTTATAGTTTCCGAGATCTCAGCGTTCATCCGGACGGACGGACAGACGGACAGACGGACATGGCTAGATTGACAGGCTGGTGATCCTGGTCAAGAATATATATACTTTATGGGGTCGGAAACGCTTCCTTCTGCCTGTTACATACAGGGTGGCTGATGAATTTTGGTACATAAAGAAACTCAAATAATTTTTTTTTCAGTGTATGGAATTCATTTTTCTTTTATTCATGTTAAAGCTCATTCAATTTTATTAAATATAGCTTAATTAGTTTTAAAAATAATGGAATTTAAATGCCCCCCTGCTCGTTGATGCATGTGCGGCATCTTACCAATAAGTTGTTCATTACTGCTTGGAGAGTTGAGACAGGAATAGCCGCAATTGTTTCTCGAATGGATTGCCTTAGTTCATTCAAATTTGTTGGTTTTGCTTTGTAGAATTCCTGTTCGCAATAACCCCACAAGAAAAAGTCAGGTGCAGTAAGGTCAGGCGACCTGGGTGGCCAACGGAATGTGGAGTTTCTGGATATCAGCTTGTTGGGAAATTTTCGTCTCAATTCTGTCATAACAGGTTGGACTATGTGAGGAGCTGCACTATCTTGCTGAAACCACGCAGAGTTGAAAGAAATTCTCATTCGGCGTGATTCTGGATAGAAAAACTCTCTCAACATGCTCAAGTAACGGTCTCCAGTAACCGTAACGGTGTGACCGTTTTCTTCGAAGAAGTAGGGCCCGACAATGCAGCGTGATGAAACTGTACACCACACTGTGACACGAAGTGGATGCAATTCCGTCTCATGGAGTATCTGTGGGTTGGAAGCACTCAATACTCGAAAATTTTGTTTGTTTATGTTGCCGTTTAAATCGAAATGGGCCTCGTCAGACATGAAAAGACAGTTCAACATGTTTCCATCCTCTTCCACCATTTGAAGCATCTTCTGGCAAAGTTACAAGCGAATCGGCAAGTCTGCAGCGTTCAGTTTGTTGGCCATTTGAATTTTATATGGGAATAAGTCCAAATCTTTGTGCATAATTGACTGTAAAGACTGTCTGCTTACACCCATTTGAGCAGATAAGCTTCTTGTCGAAACACGTGGACTGTTTTGTATGGCAGCAGCGATTGTTTCCTCCGAACTGAAGGGTTTCGATGGTAAGGTCTTCTGTTGACTGTCCCATGCGCGGCAAAATTGTTTACAAGTCTCATTATGGTCCATCTGCTCGGAGGATTGCCGCCAAACGTGCGCCTATACTCTCTTTGAACCGAAACTACGGACTCCAGTGCGTGATAGCGGCGTATAATCCAAATTCTTGTTTCAGTGTCCCAGTTATCCATTTTTGTAAAATTTAAAAGTCAATCTGCAAAAAAAAAAAATAAAATTAACCAGATTCATTAAATAGAAAAAAAGTTATTTAATTTTTTTTTGGTAGCGGCTTTCATCAGCCACCCTGTACTTTCCGACGAATCTAGTATACCCTTTTACTCTACGAGTAACGGATATAATTATCAGGAGTAGCATTTAGCTCGGAGCACAGACGATTTTTTAGTGCTTCAGCCGTAGTATCAGGTGACAAGCGAGACACATATATAGCTTTTTGAGGTTTGACTAAATGCAATGGTAATTCAGATGGCCGAGCAACACACATTAACGGCAACTCGTCGAGATTGGAAACATTTGCGGAAGAGTTAATATTGTCAGCAGTTCCAGACGGGAGGCAAGGTAATGCTTCCGTAAGTGGTCGTGTTGCGGAGGAAGAGGTGCTTGGAGCAGCATCGGTCACTTCAGTATGTGGGGAAGTTGAATCCGGTGGAGTACGATCGGCGTCAGCGGATTCCAAAGACTTTAGCAGTAGTTTTTTAAGCTATATCTGGGTCATCACTGTTTGAGGCATTAGGTAATATTGGTTGAGAATTATTGCTAGTGATTGGTGGAACGGAGATGTTCAACAGCGTACGAGGTTCGGAGGGCGGTCCATTGTCGGCAAAGAGTTCAACGTTGAGTTGATTATTGGGAATTTTCCGTCTGGGGGATTCGCTTATGCCAGTGAAGACATCTCTTGATATGGTGCCGCTAAATTCGCATTTTTTGGCACTGCAAAGGATAGACAAGCGGCAAGTTCGAATTAGAGAGCAGTAGAGCGATATGTCCAGCGGCAATCTGTCCAACGAAGAGAGGTGCAAAGAGGGGACAGCGAGAGAGCGTGATATGCAGGCGATGTTCTGATCGCGATTCCGTTTTCGAAAAATGCTAGCTTTGTAGGTGAGACGATATAGCTAGACAACAAAAACACTGTTTAGATTTTCAGCTTTCTGAGCCACTATAACAATAATGTCACTGTCTTCTTAAAAGTCGGCGTTTCACAGTGAAGCGGCATATCGAAAATGATAAGAAAATTCAAGTTGGGATATATAGATTTCAACGATAGGCAAACGTTTTCGGGAGCGATTAATAAACACGTTCATCTTCAGCGAAAGATTAAGCATTTTAGATTCGGTGGCTCTCCTAGTTTCTTCTGCCACCTCCTTTCCTTTTTCCTTATTAAAAAAATCCTTGTCTCTCTCTTCAGATTCTCCCACTACACCCACTACCCCTATGACATCCTGAACTTCCGAAATCTTGTCTCTAATTATGCCATTGAATATAAGCTCGGATGGTGGCGAACCCGTAGTACCGTGTGAAGTAACTTTGCACATAAATATAAATTTTTAAGTCTACTGTTTATAATTTTTATCACTTATATATATATATATATATCTAGCATATATGCTATTTTCAACCTCTTTACTATTGACATATTTATATTTTCAACCTCGCCATTAGCTTGAGGCCAATATAGAGGGGTTGTTATGAGGTCAATTCCATTCGTTTCACAATATTTTTATACCAGTTACTCGTAGAGTAAAGGGGGATACTAAATTCGTCGGAAAGTTTTTAACACGTAGAAAGAAGCGATTCCGACCCCAAAAAGTATATATAAGTTAAGACCTTCCCGAGGGGCCTCGGATGTCCCCGGGAAGGACCGACTCAATACCTAGCCATTCCGGTTACTCGTGCAGCTCCCCAGCGTAGCTCGTTCTTCACGATCGGTGGAGTTGCCCTTTATGTGTCTCAGTGCTCCTCCCAATGATAAGCGTCGGCCCTTAGAGTTCGTTATAATTCTTTATTTGATAAACCTAATTTGATAAGTCTTCTTGGTCTGCCGGTCCAATTGGCTCTGCCGCCAGTCTTCTGCGTCGACACCTGCTAGAGCCCGGTGAGTCCGGTCCCGGCGTCGACGTCGGCGTCAGCGTCAGCGGCCGGCTGAAGTTTTGCCGACCTTGCAGTTCTCACCGTGCTCCACTTGCACGGCGAACGGTCAGCGTTCCCGAGCCAGGCCAGCGGATGTCGTTGTGCTGACTTGGCACGGGGTGCGGGGGGCAGTTAGGTCAGCGCCCGGCCGGCGCATGTTTCCGCGCTGCGTCGGCATCGCGGCGGGGGGAAGGCGAAGCCGGCCGGCCAGCCCGCTGCTGCTCCATCGCTGCTGGTACCATAACTTAGCGGCTGCAGCCACTCGAATGTTTTGGTGTTGCTGAGTGGCCGAGAGAGGGTGAAGGGAAGGGGGCGTTTGGCCGGTGTTAACTCCTCCCCCCACAAGATCTGTGTCCCACAGATTATTAGGCCTTTGTTGCGGGCTCCAGGGTGCCCTGCGTTTCCAGGTTCGCAAGCGGATCCCGCAGCTCAGGGATTCCTTTGGTCGACGTTATCTTCTTTCACACGAGGTACACCGCTGTCATGATGGAGAGAGCTATAACTAGTTCCACTGAGGAGGATATCAAAATCTTATTGGACATGACTGATAATTTTTTCAGGTTCTCCATGCTGAATTCGTGGACATACTTCAGTGATAGCTCATAACCCGTAGTTTTTATCTGGGTTAGCACGGCTGGCATTGCCATCAGGTGTGTTGACGAATAGCTGCTGTAGTTCCGGTCGCCGATTGTGATCGTTTCGTTGTCAAACTGCACGACGTATGAGCCTTCTAAGTGGTGATTCTTGACCGGAGTGGATACTGTTCCATTGAAGTTTGTCAAAAAAATTGTGCCGTCATCGACAAGCTCCACTGTTTCCTGGTTGGTCCTCAAGAAGTCGCATTCGGCTTGGCCTCCTTTCAACAGTCTGGGTATGCAACTGTCCTCCTCCAATTTAAGCAGGTCCTTTTCTCGGCAGACTGTTGTGTTACCAATGGATACACAATTTCCGAGAAGGGCGTATGTTTCCAGGCTGTCCATTGCCAGTGTGGTATATTTTAGCACAACTTGTTTACCGTCGGATGTCGTTGGGTAGATCCTCATCAATCGGTACTTCCTGTCCACTACCTTGGGCATCGCTAGGATGTACAAAAGGGTAGTCCCGTTTGTAAGGATTGTGGGTCTGGAAAATTCGACTGCCTCCACGACGTTTTGATAAGGAAGGCTGTGCACCTCTGCCAATATCGTGTTGATTTCGTCGTGATCCAAGAGATTCGTGTTGACCACTCCAGTCTTTCCTAGTTGGCAGGCTCTCAGTATCTCGTTGACCTGGTCCGCTATTATAATCGCCTTGTGGAGAACGGCCGTCGTCACGTGGAAGTCCCCGTCTATTGCGTTGACTCTCCCGATAACATCGTTCAGCTTCTGGAGCGATTCGTGCGTTGAGTCAAACAGCTTAGTATTGATTCGAAGCTGCTGGTTGTTGTTCCTTGCCAAGCTGTCCTCCTCTTTCAAGATGGCATTCCAATCCGATTTGTCCGGTGATCCCGCGACCCACTTCCAGGCTGATCCTAGCCAATCGATTGAGCGTTGTCTCCGTGTTGGCGCGCTATCCATGCGCGAGATTCCCTCCGAAGCGTGTTGCAGGTAGTGGCCAACCAAGGCGCCAATATGTTGATCGGTGATTATCATAGCCTCGTTTGCTACCTGGTCGATGAGTTGCTGCATGCGGCCTAGATTGATGACGTGAGCCAGCTTGAAGACGCCATTGGTCCTCCAGACGGTACCTTGTTGCAAGGGGACAACCGGTGCATCATATTTGAAAATATGGAGAGCAGTCGCGACTTGAATAATCGCCATACTTGGGGGAGAGACGTTACTCAATTTTGTTTTTTAGTATTTAATCTTAACGTAGTGTTTATATTTTTGTTAATTGTTATTATTTAATTAATTATTTTTAGTTGTATGTTTTTTTGTTTTCAATCTAAGTATAGGGTTTTTTGCCTTTAATATATTTCAGTTTGGCTGGCGTTTTAATATTTTACTAGTTTTGTTATTTATTCTTGATTATTGTATTTTTTTTATTATTTTTTTCTATATTTGTTCTTATAAAGGGTCTGTGAAACATTTTCAGCGAAGCGGTCTTTAACTTTTTATGTGTGATTTATGGAAGACTTTTCCTGATTTTGTCTTGACCGTGACCCTACCGTCAACTTCCACCTCCTCTGGTTTGAATCGATTTTTATCCTTGCTCTTAATCTGCCTGTTGGAGACATAAACAGTGTCCCCCTGGTTGTACTGTGTCGGCCTATTTCTGTGTTTATTAAGCCTATCGGTTGACATTTTTTGCTTGTGTAGGAGTAACCCCCTTATGTCTTCCTGCGTCTGCTCTTTAAAATTGTTGAGTCCCTGATAATTTATCCTGGAAGTCCTATTTAGGAAGATATCGACTGGTTTGCGGTTCGTCACCGAATGGATAGAGTTGTTATATCTGTCCACGGCAATAAAAACCAATTCGATTACCTTCATGTTACGGTTGTCGTTTTTCAGACACCGGTATATCTCGAGAAATGTTGAGTGGAATCTCTCAACCTGGCCGTTTACTTCACTCTTCTGAGAAGGTGTGTAATAAACGGTTATATCGAGAGATTGTAAATAATTGAGCACTGTGGGGCAGAGTAGACCCCTTTCATTGTCCGAAACTATCGTTTTCGGTGCCGTGAAATAGTGCAGGACTTCGGTCAGCTTCTCGCGGAGATGGACTGCCGACTTTGATTCGATCGGAAAAAGTTTGGCAAATTTTGAAAATTTATCTATACAACTCAGGAATTTGAGACTCTCAATCGTAAAAAGGTCAATGTGCAGGATTTCGCATGGGTAATTAGGGATAGGGGTTAATTGCAATTCCGGCTTGGCCGGGTGTCTGTCATATTTAAACATTTTACAGGTCCGGTAGGAAGAGACCAACGACCTAATGCGGCTGGCCATTCTGGGGAAATAAAATTTTTCCAAGATCTGTAACTTCATCTCTTTCGGATTCCTGTGGGCTCTAGTATGCTCTGTGTTTATTATTCTAATCGTCTCTTCTTCATCCGCTACATCGGTTACCAGTCTTTGCGTAATGCGAAGTTTGTACCCCGGGAGGTTCTCTCATCAATAGCATTTTCTCAGCATTTGCATCAATTTCTCTAACATTTGTTTGTTGTACATCCGTACCATAACCATTTTCATCAATTTTTGTTGACGGTAGGGTCACGGTCAAGACAAAATCAGGAAAAGTCTTCCATAAATCACATATAAATCACTGAAAATGTTTCACAGACCCTTTATAAGAACAAATATAGAAAAAAATAATAAAAAAATACAATAATCAAGAATAAATAACAAAATTAGTAAAATATTAAAACGCCAGCCAAACTGAAATATATTAAAGGCAAAAAACCCTATACTTAGATTGAAAACAAAAAAAACATACAACTAAAAATAATTAATTAAGTAATAACATTTAACAAAAATATAAACACTACGTTAAGATTAAATACTAAAAAACAAAATTGAGTAACGTCTCTCCCCCAAGTATGGCGATTATTCAAGTCGCGACTGCTCTCCATATTTTCAAATATGATGCACCGGTTGTCCCCTTGCAACATGGTACCGTCTGGAGGACGGAGACAACGCTCAATCGATTGGCTAGGATCAGCCTGGAAGTGGGTCGCGGGATCACCGGACAAATCGGATTGGAATGCCATCTTGAAAGAGGAGGACAGCTTGGCAAGGAACAACAACCAGCAGCTTCGAATCAATACTAAGCTGTTTGACTCAACGCACGAATCGCTCCAGAAGCTGAACGATGTTATCGGGAGAGTCAACGCAATAGACGGGGACTTCCACGTGGGGAATTAAGTCCGATGCGTCTTGAAGCGCACTGTGGACGGTAGCAACGGAGTCCGTTGTTGAAGTTGAGGCTGTGTCGGCATTGAGGTAGTTTACGTTCGAAGTGATGCGGGAAAGAGTGTCAGCAACCACATTGGATTTGCCCGGCTTGTAAATAAGCTCGCAGTTGTATTCTTCAATGCGCGCTTTCCAGCGTTTCAGCTTAGCATTATAGTTTCGATTGCCTAATGAGAAGGTTAGGGGTTGGTGGTCGGTATAAACCTTAATTGACGCGGCGCCATAGAGGTATGATCTTAAATTATCAAGGGCCCACACAATCGCTAGCATTTCCTTCTCGTTTACTGCGTAGCTCTCCTCTGTTTTATTCAGAGACCGCGAAATGTAGGCGATTGGGCGGTCTTTCCCGTTCTCGATTTGAGAGAGAACGGCTCCTATGGCATAATTGGAAGCATCGGTGGTCAAATGGAAAGGCTTACTAAAGTCTGGGAATGCCAAAACTTCTGAAGAGGCGAGGATGGTTTTTAAGTCATCGAAGGCTTTCTTGCCCACTACGTCAAGTGAAATTGCAATATTCTTGGATTGAGATGCCTTGACCTGGGCATGTTCTCCTCTCGTGAGGTTCGTCAGAGGTTTCGCGACTTTAGCGTAGTCGCAGATAAATTTCCTATAATAAGAGGTCATCCCTAGGAAACTCTTAAGTTCCTTCAAATTCGTGGGTGGAGGCATTTCTTTTATGGCTCTGACCTTCTTTTCGTCTGCGCGGATCCCATCCGCCGTTACCACATAGCCCAGAAATTCGACCTGGGTGCGCAAAAACTGTGTCTTTTCCAAATTCACTTGTAACTTGGCCTGCCTTAATTTTTCAAATACAGCGCGAAGGTTGCGCCAGTGGGACTCGTAGTCTTTACTGAAGACAATAATATCGTCGATGTATACATAGCAAATCTTACCGATGTGCTCTCGTAATACGTCGTCGATCATTCTTTGGAAAACGGCCGGGGCGTTTTTCAACCCGAATGGCAGTCGCAGGAACTCATATTTCCCGTTCAGGGTAGAAAATGCCGTTTTGGGTATGTCGGATTCCTTCATGTGAATTTGGTGGAACCCGGACGTTAAGTCAAGAGTGGTGAATAGTTTTGCCTCCCCCAGACTGGACAAGGTAGATGTTATATCGGGGATTGGGTAGGTGTCGGAGATGGTGACTGCGTTGAGGCGCTTGAAATCTATCACCATTCGGTATTGTTTTTCCCCGTTTGGCTTTGGTTTTTTTGGGACTACCCATATAGGGCTATTGTAGGGGCTTTTGGAGGGCCTAATTATTCCCTCGCGCAGGAATTCGTCGACCTGGTTTTCCACTTCCCCTCTCATGTTCGCGGGGTAAGGGTAACTTTTTGAATAAATGGGTTCCTGGGTACTTGTTCGTATTTCGGCTCGGACACTTGTGTCCACGGCCTCGCCTGGCGAGAGTGGATCAAAAATCGTGGAGAATTCGGAAATTAGGGATTCGAGGCATTTCTTCGCTTCTACTGGGTGTTCACTGTCGATTAGGGAGTGGACACCTAAGGAAGGCATGGCAAGTAGCGGAATTTTTATTCCTGGCGTTATCGTTAAAGAATCATTTTTCCTATCAATGACTGCTTTAAGGGACCTTAGGGTGTCGTCCCCAATAATGCCATGGAAGGCAGTTAAGCCCGGAAGAACAAAGAAGGTGACTGGCGAGTCATTACCTATGGGACTGAAGAATGGTCCGGTTAGTTGATGCGTTATTTTTATCTCCCCCCCAGCGGATTGCACCGGGAAGGGTTTCGTCAAGGGCTTGCATCCCTCGGCTATCTGGGGGCTAATGAAGTTCTTATTTGCGCCGGTGTCTATCAAAAACTGCAGCTTAGCCCCATCCTTCACGCCATACTCTATGTATGGAACGCTAGAGAGGCGTCGGCCATAAAATTTGCCGCCTCGCTATTACCAACCTCCGTGTGGGGTTGGTGGCCAGCCTGATCGTCTGGCAAGGCTTCACCGTAGTAAGCCTCACTGACGGATTTTTCTTCATGCTGGCTAAAAGCGGCTTCACCCGAGGATGGGGTAGCATTTAGTTGATACAGTCTTTGGGATTTCCGGAAAGGGTTAAGGTTAGATGAGGCGCTGGGGCTGCGCTTAATGCTCGGGTTATCGTTACCCTGGTTCGAGCGATAGGAGTGGCCGGACTGGTGGGGCTCCATTTTGATTGCTCGGGGATTTGAATATCTGTGCGGGGGCTGAAAATTCCTGCCTGCGTCCTGGTACTGGTGTTGTTTATTATAAGATGAGTAATTAGGTTGGGGCCAAGAGTACTTTTGGCGGTAAGGCTGAGGGGATGAAAACTTGCTAGGGTATGTGACATGATTCATTGAGGTCAGATTCTGTAATTCTAAGCAGATTGCGTAGGCCTCTGGCAAATTCTTCGGGCCGCGAATAACTAATAGCCTCGAGAGGTCACTGCTCAGACCTCTGATAAAAACATCCAAGGCTCTGTCCCTATAGGTTTCGACGAGCGCGCTAAGAATCTCCGGGTTTTGGTTACCATTTTTAAGACAGCGTATTATCAGGGCAAAATGAGCATTTATTCCTGAGTAAAACGCGTCTATCGTCTTCGTCCCCTGAGTCATCTGCCCCATCTGGTATTCCAGCGTGCGCAGATCCCGCTTATCGGCGTAGTGGAGCATCAGGACGCGTTTCGTCTCGGGCCAGTCGTCTTCTGCCACATTGTAAGACAAAAGGGTCGTCTCGGCACTACCCCTAATCTTTTGCCTAATGCTAACGACTATAGAGCGATAGAGAGGCCTTTCCTTGATTATCTCGTAATCCTTCAGAATGGCCTCCGCTCTACCCATCCAAGGGTCGTAGCCACCAGCTTCGCCCTCAAACACCTGCAATTCCTTTACACAATCTGGCAATCTAGCTATCTCTTTTAGCTCGTATTCTGTACGAGCGGGGGTCAAGGGCTTTGATTGGGGAGCAACTTCGTTAACTTTTTCTCGAGCCTCCTCTAGGCTCGCTACCTTGTCACTAACCTTTCTCACATCCTCTTTAACATCGACCATTTGGCCAAGCAACAGGGCCAAGGTCGCCTCAAATTTGGTAAGTGCTGCCTTCATTTCCTCCATATTAAAAAAATCGATTCAAAGTCTTGGGGTTTTTTTTTAAATGAAAGTCTTGGGATTTTTTAAATGACAATGGGGTGACGGTTAAGATTTTGTTTGGATATATTTTTATTTAATAAATTCGCTGAAAAAGCTTCACTCACCCGTGATTCGTGTAGTTATATTTGTGTTCCAGTTATGTTCTTCGTGTGTTGAGTCGGTCACTTACAAAGTGCAGATTCTAGAAAAAAAATTATTTTAGTATAGGTACAAATATTTTTCTTTTTAAAGCGGGAAGTGAATTTTTGCGTGTGTTCGAGCTTTTTATACTTGTTTTGTGGTTGTATATATTGTATAAATTTCTTATTTTTGTGGTATATATTTTTTTATATTTGTTGTATATTCTTTTTTTTTTACATATTTGTTGTATATTCTTTTTTTTTTTTTTCATATTTGTTGTATATTCTTTTTAACATATTTGCTGTATATTTTTTCATCGTTCCGATTCCCTTCTTTATTCGATGTTAGGCACGGTGGGCCGTATTGTTCCTTTTTGGTTTTACCACCTACTAAGGTACGGTTGCCACACAATCCACTAGGCGGCTCTTCCTGTGCTGGTAACACTGAGCGTATCTAGTGAATTACCCACACCACTTTCCACTTTATATATTTTTTATTATATAGGGGGGCCGCTCGTAAACAAGTTACCGCAGCGGTTATCAAAATTTATATTTCTTTATATTTGCAACACACAACCACCGCGGCGGTTTGGCCGCTTCTTTTGTCTCACTATAACCTTTTGCGCTCGTGAGTTATATCACCGCAGCGGGTCGGTCACTTTAATTAATTATTTTTTCTCGTTCATTTGTCTCGGAATCGACTGGGAACGCATTTTCTTGTCATATACTTTTTTCCACATTTATTTCATTTTTTTTCTCTTTCTTAAAACAAAATTTTCCGTTTGGAAAAAAAAAAATTTTCACACGACACACACAGTTTTCACCTCCCACTTTTTATCCTAGGGATCCTCATCGCTTAATGGAGAGGTCCCTGTTCGGGCGCCAGTTAAGACCTTCCCGAGGGGCCTCGGATGTCCCCGGGAAGGACCGACTCAATACCTAGCCATTCCGGTTACTCGTGCAGCTCCCCAGCGTAGCTCGTTCTTCACGATCGGTGGAGTTGCCCTTTATGTGTCTCAGTGCTCCTCCCAATGATAAGCGTCGGCCTTTAGAGTTCGTTATAATTCTTTATTTGACAAACCTAATTTGATAAGTCTTCTTGGTCTGCCGGTCCAATTGGCTTTGCCGCCAGTCTTCTGCGTCGACACCTGCTAGAGCCCGGTGAGTCCGGTCCCGGCGTCGACGTCGGCGTCAGCGTCAGCGGCCGGCTGAAGTTTTGCCGACCTTGCAGTTCTCACCGTGCTCCACTTGCACGGCGAACGGTCAGCGTTCCCGAGCCAGGCCAGCGGATGTCGATGTGCTGACTTGGCACGGGGTGCGGGGGGCAGTTAGGTCAGCGCCCGGCCGGCGCATGTTTCCGCGCTGCGTCGGCATCGCGGCGGGGGGAAGGTGAAGCCGGCCGGCCAGCCCGCTGCTGCTCCATCGCTGCTGGTACCATAACTTAGCGGCTGCAGCCACTCGAATGTTTTGGTGTTGCTGAGTGGCCGAGAGAGGGTGAAGGGAAGGGGGCGTTTGGCCGGTGTTAACTTATATATACATATATGTACACTGTACATTGTAAAGTCTGATCAGGATCACTAGCCGATCACTGTCTGTTGGTTCGAATGAACGCTGTGTCCTCGGAAACTACAAAAGCTAGAATGTTGGGTCTCGACATGCAGACTTAAGAGATTATTACGCAGCGCAAGTTTATTTCAGCAATATGCCACGCCCACTCCAACGACCACAAAACAGCCCACAATTTTGGTTCCTACAGTTTAAGTTCTAGAACAACCAATTTAACTGAAATGCATTCATCTCGTTAATACCTATCGTTTGGCCCAAAAAAAACTTGTCAAGCCCACTTTAACTCCTACAAACCCCCCAAGAAGAGAAGCAATGACGTCAGAGCCAGACAATAACAAATGTATTAATGCATGTGTGTGTGTAAATAGTTGCAGGCCGAACTGCGCTTAGAGAGAATAGTTAACCATTTAAGCAATTTGTCTTTTTTGTCTCCCCCTCTATCCCTCCAATAAACTCTATACCAATTTTAATTATCTTATTCCGATTATGTTGATGTAAGCTTTAAATTTTTGAAAAAATGATAACCGCTCTTTGCATTACTCCTCTCTCCATTCTGACCTGCAGTGCATTCACATAAGTGAAAAAGAAAGGGACGGAAGATCATTTACCCAGTTTTGAAAAGCACTAAAACGCAGCAAAAGGACCACAAATTTGTGCACGAAACAGCGCTGTAAGTCTTTTTCTTCTTTCACTTAAGTCTACAAATAACTCTCATATGGCGAAACCCGTGTGCCTAATGCGATTTTTTGACAATCTTTAAAGCGTATTCCCATATTAGAGCGGTCATCTTATCATTTTATCTTAACTTTTATCAATTTTTAGTTTAAAAGCTCTTGTTTGAACCTTTCAGTCACATATTGCCTGCCATTGTCTGGTCTTAACTTTTTTAGATACCCCAATCTACTACAAATTTCGGACATCTCTTCAATAAGCACCTTCGATCCTATAGATTGTTCAAATTGTGCTTCTATGTATCTAGAATATATATAGTGACCTATCTGCACTGCGGCCACCAGTTCAAAGAACGAAACCGTTCACAAATAAACAGAATCGGCAATTTCGGCTTTGATTAAAAACGATACAGAAGCTTGAGATCCCGCAATGCAAACAAACAAAGAAATTTGATTAAGTCCGAACGTCAACAAGACGCGTCTGTATCCTACAACCAATGATCGACAGACAAGCGTTATATTTGGAGCAATTGAACTTCAAATCACCGGTGATGCCCAGAGGATTCTGCAAGTTCTACAAGTCAACAACTGGCCAGATCTTAGAGCAGCCCTAATCGTCGAGTACAAAACGCAAACCCCTGTGGAGGAACTATTAAGGCGATTATACAATACTAATTTTCAAGGTAACCTAAGAAAATTTTGTAATGAGATCGAGCTTAAACAGTTAGTTATAAGTAACAAATTAGAACTTGAGGGAAATCCAAATTAATTAATATTGTACACAAAAGCAATGTTTAGGACTAAAAAAAACCTAATACAACGAAAATCACCTAACAGAATTTTTATGACATTAGCAAAGGCGATATTTCAACAGTACTTAAACTGAAACAAGCGGCTCAGCAAGAAGGGCTATACGAAGAAAATGAAAATTGTAAACATTATAACATCAATGTTAACAAAATTCAAAAGCAACAACAAACAAATTATACACACAACCCCTACCCTTACACTAATTTGTTAAACAACCAAAAATTTAATCCTGGTACAGCTCTTTCAATTCAACCACAGCCCAATCAACCCCAAAGAATGGTTCCACAAAATTATAGGTTCCAATCGAATAACAGAAATAATACTTTTGACCGAAATAGGGGAGTTTCGAAGAAATTTAATTCAGGGACAGCAAAATAATACAGTTAATCAAAGCCAACAGCCAAGTGGACGATCGGGCTCAGTACCCAACCAATTACAAAAGAGAGTCAGAGAAAGTAATAGTGGACAATCAAGAATGCAAGTAGACGAAAATTATTAACAAAATAAAGAGTACAAAGAAGATGTTTATGATGAAAATGAAAATTTTCCAATGCAAGCCTCGGACCAATTACATACATAGAAATAACTATAAATAATCATAATTATCGTTGCCTCGTCGATACCGGTTCATCAATCAACTTAATGAAAAAGAATTTTCTTAACGGGAGCATACATAAAGATCCGACAATCATACGCACTATGACAGGTCATTATGAACTAAATGAATTTGTAAAAGTTGCACCTAATAGTTTATTTACTCAAGAACAAATATTTTATATTCACGACTTTTCTTCCAATTATGACATACTACTAGGACGAAAGTTACTAGAGGCAAACCAGGCAGATATTTATTATTTAAATAATCGCACTACTATTAGTGGGCGCATTTTTGTACACAAAAACATTAGGTTTGTGAGGAGTTGAATAACTCCCCACAAATAGAAGCAGCAGCAGATGGCCGGCCGCTTACCAGATACGCGGCGAATTTGCGTAGTAACGGCGCGGCGAAGAGTGTTTGGAGACTTGGATGGAGAACAAGAGAGCTTGGAGACTTGGATGGAGAATAGGAGAGTTTGAAGACTTGGATGGAGAACGAGAGAGTTTGGAGACCAAGGATGGAGATCGAGAGAGAATGGACACTTCGCGGGCAAGGCAAGAGTGCCGTGTGCAAAAGCGGATAACGGAACTCCATCGGACTTTGGACTCTCCCGTGAACTTTGGACCGGGAGATGAAGTGCCATATCTCGGCAGTGGAGTGGCACACAGGCGTGCCACAAGCATCACGGGAATCAGCGGGACGGCAGCTGTGGGCAGAGCATCGGTTTGAAGCAGTACGTGAAGGACAAGTGGGTCAACTAGGAGGCACGGACTTTGGACCCGGAGTGGAGAGATCCAGCGGGCCGTGCGCAAAAGGGAAATAACGGTTCCCGGAGGCCCTATATAAGGCCGCAGAGCGCTGGCAGCTGGATCAGTCGATCACGAGGAGTCAAACCTTCAAGATCAGTTAAAGTACCAAGTGAACAGTCAGTCAAGCAAGTAATCTACGAGGGAGCCACAACCAAGCGAGTCGTCGGAAACAGCGCCGTGGGAAGCATGCAAGGAGCAAGATCGCCACGTCGAGACGTTCGGGATTGGGACATCAGGAATCTCCGAATTGAGACACAAGTGGCTGAGTTCCGGAAGGCATCACACGGCTAAATCAAGGCGTTCGTTTTCCAACTTTGTCACGACCACACCCTGGCGAGTCGCCCAGCGGGTGTGTCAGAGACAAGCGGAAGAGTCCTACGACGAAGAACCGTCAGCTTGGGGGAGGGAAGTTGTCTGAGACCCAGCGTACCTTGCCCGACCAAGCAGGACCTGGCGTGACGGACGAGCGGTAAATCGATTTGCGGTTTCAAGAGGCGGTCGCCTGGAGAGCCCTGCGATTACCGGCGAAGTTCCCGAATAGCAACTGCCCAACTCCCCGAGTGCCAGAACAACAAGCTACTGGCCAGGAGACAGCGCAGAGGACATCGGCAGCGACGGCAGCAGACATTTCCGGCAGCCACGTTACCATCGCCGCGCGGAGCTCATTGGGGAGCGCAGGTGCGTCGCGGACGTCAAGCATTAGGGTGAAGCCGGGTGGAACGTTCGTGTGCGCTAGGCGTAAAGCAAAGTGAACTGCTAGGCAGCTTCCTGGCGGCAGCCTTGACTGTCAGCGCGATCTGAGCAAGAACCTAGCGGGACCGTCCGGGACAGAGCAAGGGACAGGTATTGCCTCGAAAGGCGTCGGCCTGGAGAGCAAGGCTTGTTCACCCTAGTCTGAGAACGGTGACGCTTCCCTAAGCCCACAGGGCCGAACTTTCTGCGAGTCTATGGCGCAACAAGCGACCGCGAGGCAGCGCGTTGACGAGCAAACAAAGGTGGCCACCACGAGCGTCCCGAGACCCAGGAGCCAAGCGGAAGCCGAGTCAACGCGTCGACAATCCAGAAGGAGGAGCACCAGCAGCCGGCGGAACCAGAGCAAGGAGATACCGAAGCCAGCCCAGCCACACACCCGCTGTACTAATACCACGAGAATAAATCCCACTGTTACCATTTGAACCCTTTGTTTTCTCACTGATCTACGGGGCAGTCACGTCATATAAATTTGGTGGGACAAACACACAATCTTCTGAGCTAGCCGCACGAATCTCATAGCGAGCAGACACACAAAATCAGTTCGTTACAGGTTGAAAAATCCAACACAAATAAATGATTTGGAGGCTAAAATGCTAAAATCTAAAAATTATACTGATGAAATAAATTGTGCTGTTCAAAATGAATTAGTAGAGGGAAAAAATTATCGTTTAGAACACTTACATGAAGAAGAAAAAGTTAAATTATTAAAATTAATTAACCAATAAAAATGCATTTAATATTGTGATGGTTAAAATTTGACCTTTACGAATGTTGTTAAGCATGAAATAAAAACTCATCATGAAAATCCAATTTATAAAAAACCGTATGGGTATCCTTTTTCATTTGAAAAAGAATTTGAGTCTCAAATACAGGATATGTTAAAGCAAGGAATAATTAGGCACAGCCAATCACCTTATTGCAGTCCATTGTGGATAGTACCAAAAAAAGAAAGATGCTTCAGGTCAAAAGAAATTTAGACTATAGGGGCTTAAATGAGATCACTATTAGTGATAAATTTCCCATTCCTAATATGGACGAAATACTAGGCAAACTAGGACGGTGTCAATATTTTACCACCATTGATTTGGCTAAAGGCTTCCACCAGATCGAAATTTCATAAACAAAAGAGCGTTTTCTACAAAGAACGCACACTACGAGTACACACGAATGCCATTTGGATTAAAACATGCACCTGCAGCTTTTCAGCGATGCATAAACAATGCCCTTCGTGAATTAATAAACAAGCATTGCCTTGTATACTTGGACGATATAATTGTTTTCTCTACGTCTCTTGAAAAACATCTTACTTCATTAAAAACTGGTTTTGAAAAACTTAAAAACGCTAATCTAAAATTACAACTAGACAAATGTGAATTTTTGAAAAAAGAAACAGAATTTTTGGGACACATAGTTGGAACAAACGGTGTAATGCCAAATCCAGAAAATTTTCAATTCCCAAAACTCAAAAAGAAATAATATCATTTCTTGGTCTGTGCGGTTATTACAGAAAATTCATTCCAAACTTCGCAAACATTTCAAAACCTTTAACTAAGTGTTTAAAAGCTGGTTCTAAAGTGACATTCAAAGATGATACGTTTATGGCAGCATTCAATAAATTAAAACAACTTATCATAAACGATCCCATACTGATTTGTCCAGATTTTGAAAAATAGTTCAATTAACTACTGATGTTAGCAATTTTGCATTAGGAGGAGTCTCAGGATAACAAACCAATCAGTTATTATAGTAGGACTCTAAATGCACATAAAGAAAACTATAGTACAAATGAAAAAGAATTATTAGCTATAGTATGGGCGACGAAAACCTTAAGACCCTATTTATTCGGAAGAAGATATGAAATATTAAGTGACCATAAGCCGTAAGTCTGGCTAAACAATATCAAAGAACCTAATATATAACTGCAAAGATTGAAGGTAAGGTTAGGCGAATATGACTTCGAAATAAAATATTTAGAAGGAAAGCAAAATCACGTAGCCCATGCATTGTCAAGAATCAAAATTAACGAAGTATACTATGGATTAAAATAATGTTTCATAAATTAAACATTGAAAAAACTAAGCAAATATTAATAAAACACTTTTGTACCAAGTCAAGTGCACTTTACATCGAACACTACTCTGATTTTAAAATCATTCAACAAGCTTTTAAACAGGTCATGAACTCTACTACAAAAATTGTAAGAGCAGTAATTAAATTACAGGACAAAACTTACGCTGAACTTAAAGAAATTATTGTTAGCCACCACGGCCACCACGAAAAACTATTGCACCCAGGAATTGAAAAATGGTAAGGCTCTTCAAAGAAACCTAGTATTATCCCGACTACAAGAATTTAATTCAGAATTTAATTAATGAGTGTAATGTTTGTAACCAAGCAAAAACCGAACATAGAAAAACATTGCTTTTATTAAAAACAACTCCAGAAACAAAATTTTGTAGGGAAATTAACGTCGCAGATATTTACACGATCAAAAATCAAAATTACCTAACTTGTATTGATTTATACTCAAAATTTGGAAGCGCGATTGAATTAAACGGAAAGGACTGGATGGAAGTTAAAAGAGGACTTTTTCGAATATTCAATTCAATGGGAAAACCCAGAACCTTGAAAACAGATAGTGCTTTTATGAGTTTAGCGCTTAAAAATTGTCTGGACACAGAAAACGTAAATATTCAGATAACAAGTACAAATGGAGTATCAGATGTAGAAAGATTACACAAAAACGCTATTAACTACCCAAATTAATTATGTCGAACCAAATATCATAGTTACATGGAACTTTTCAAAAACTATACTAAATCAAAATTGTATTAAAACTAAAATTGTAATTGAAGGAAACATTATGATCAAAACACACAATTGCTCAATTGCAATTAACGATTTATCCATAAGCAATTATAATTCTGACTACACACAAAGCACATACACAAGAAATAATGTCACCAAATTAGACCCAATATCATACACACAAGCAAAAGAAATATTTTTTGAACAAAAAAAAACCAGATTTACAAAATAATTGTAGTTCTAACACTAGGTCTCTTAATATAAAGTATACCACTGTACCTACTCTATAAATTTAAAGAAATACCTAAAAGAATACTTATTAAATACCCACCAATAGAAACAAAAGAGTTACAAGAAATACCAAAACTATACCTCAAAATCACATAAATACCCATATAATTTTGTCTAAGTGATGGGGGAGTGACGTATCTGCACTGCGATTTCTCAACGGCCACCAGTTCAAAGAACGAATCGATGAGAACTAACAAGTGGAACTGGATTATTTGGTAAAAGTACAAATTACAATTGATTCAGAATTCCAGCAGTCGTTGTTCAGGCTTGGTATGGCATCTAGTACCTCCTCATCTCTTGTGCTCTTCTCGGAAATCTCGGATATGTTTAAATATGTGGGAGTAGAAATTGAAATGATAGGGAATATGTTTTCCTCTCCACCCCAATCGAAAAACAAACTCGAATTCCAAGCCAGCAACATAGTCATTTTGGACGTTGGTGCACTATGGTCAGTACAAACAAGTGGCCCTACGACACCAAGCAAAGCTTATTACGCGCGGAGTCCATCACCGTTTTGGGCGAGTAAACATAATCGCGAACAAAGAAAAAGACAATGTAACAATATACAATTAAAAATACAGGTCAATATACGAATAGACAAAATACATCAAGTAAAACTAATTAGTTACTAGGGAGGATAGTATTATTGATTTAAAGATAGGAAGTGAGTCAGTAGTAGATATTAGATGATATAGTCTATTATAATCATTGCAAAGTACTCTTAAAGGTTCATGCATTGCGTAATTAGAGATACAGTGATTTAATACTAAAGGAATATAGTTTCTAGTGAATCTATTTGGCACATTAAAATGCAGGCGACCCAGTAACTCGGGACTCTACATCACCATGAATAAGATTTCTAACAAACGTAATACCAAGCATATTTCTACGGTTAGCTAACGATGGTAAGATAATTAGAAGTAGTCTACTAGAGTAGGATGGTAGTATTAGGCTTGTATCCCAGTTAAGTCTCCGTAAGGCAAATATTAAGAAGTTTTTTTGCACAGACTCAATCCGGTCTATATGCACCCCATATTGGGGACTCCAAACAGGAGCGCAGTACTCAAGAATTGGTCGGACTAATGAAGTAAACAAGGTCTTTGTGACATAGGGATCATCGAATTCCTTCGACCACCTTTTGATAAATGCAAGCACGCCCCTGGCTTTATTTACCATAGTAGTAATGTGATCGAAAAATTTTAGTCTAGGATCCATGTAGACTCCAAGGTCGTCAGCATGCGTTATCCTATCTAACGCACAACCACTCAAAGTATACGTTGAGTAGTGGGGGCTGACACGAAAAAAGGTCATTAGTTTACACTTAGAACCATTTAAATTCAATTCATTATCCATGCACCATGTTTGAAATGCATTTAGATCCGATTGTAAAGCTAAACTTTGTGCGGGGTCATTATATTGCAGGCACAACTTAACGTCATCTGCGTACATAAGAACCCGTGACTTCGTTAAGACTAATGGAAGGTCATTTATAAATAATGTAAACAGGAGCGGTCCAAGATGACTTCCTTGTGGTACACCGGACGTAGCTCGGATTAGGGATGACAAAGAGTTTTTAAAAATGACCCTTTGAGTCCTGTCATTTAAATAACTTAAAATCCACCTAAGAAGATCACCTGGAAACCCTAAAAGGTCCAATTTCCGGACTAAAATCGGGTGATTTACAGAATCAAACGCCTTACTAAAATCAGTGTAGACCACAAAAGGTTGGTTGTCGTTGACTTACGTTTTATAAATCCGTGTTGACAAGAGGAAATAAGGGACCTACAACTGTGTTGCAAATGAGGCGTAATAATGTTCTCAAAGAGCATCGGTATAGCTGATAGCTTTGAAATACCTCTGTAATTACATGCCTTCAATTTACTCCCTTTTTTATGAAGCGGGATAACAAACGACTCCTTCCATCTGTGTGGGAAATCGGATGTTTCTAAAGACAAAGTAAAAAGTTTGTGCAATGGTCTACACAAAGTCTCAGCGCAATACCTAAGCACACATCCAGGGACTCCGTCAGGACCCGGAGAGTAGACTGGTTTGACCCTTTGCAAATATAAAAAAAAATCTAGGATAGCAAATAAAGTTTGATTTAGGAATGACATATGGGTAAGACTGATCTGGAGGACTTGATGTTAAATAGGTGGTTTGAAAAAACTGTGCAAAAAGGTCGGCTATGGCTTGATCAGTGCTAGCAGCCGAATTTTCAAATTTAAGTGATGATGGGTAACTAGAAGATTTACGCTTTGTGTTAACAAAATTATAAAACTGTTTTGGATCCAGTGTAAACTGGGTCTTGCAACGAGCTAAATAGTTTTTATAACACTGGGCGTTAAGCACGGTGAAATCAGACCGAGCCCTTAAGTATCGGGAAAAGGCAGCTTGTGAACCTGAAGCTCTAAACTTTTTGTAGAGTCTAGACTTTACATTTTTAAGTCGTGCCAGCTCTTTGTTAAACCACGTAATTACATTTTTTCACGCTCCACACCAATGCCATACTTTGAAAATCAGAAAGATTCTTACTTGCAAACGATATGATAAATAGATTATTTTCGACATCAAATTTTATTTAAACCTCTCCCAGCGCTACTGGACTAGCATCATCAACTAAACGAGTTTTTAACTTAAGCCTAGTACTCACATCGACGAAAACCGCGAGCTAGCCATAGGAGTGAGCGAGAGGCAAATACGCGGCTAACGCTTTTCGTCGGGTCTGTTTTTCAGCGCGGTACTCAGATGAGCTAAGGAAATACCAGAAAAAATAACAAATTTAGCGAGTGAATTTCGAAAAACGCCGTTAGCTGCGGTCCAAAGAATAAGACATTTAATCTTTGGTGGTGTTCGTGCAAAGGCGATGCGGAAACTAAAAATTAACGAGGAAGAACGCTATCAGATACCCGTTACTCAGCTTAAGGGGCAAAAGGGAAATGGAGATATGCAAGCAGCAAAGCGAGACTGAAATGCGCCACCTACCCTACCTACTTTGGATGTGTCTTTCTTACCTTTGTTGAAAAGAGAGAGTCATACCTGACTTGCTTTGTAGATCCTCGCATCTTCTGATATGCCTCGATCTGCACTTTAGACTGCTTTACAGTCTTGGCTTGGTATAGTAAGGATTTTTTTACCTTGGAGTCTGGAATGCCTTCGACAAAGTAAATCTATTGATTTTGCCAATTCCATTAAAGCATACAGGTACTCGTGCAACGATTCGGTCTTCTTCTGCTGTCGTTTGCCAAGTCTACGGTGAACCTCTGCCGATGATACCCTCACACCGAACTCGTCGAGCAATGCGTTTTTTAAAGAACCCCAATCCCTGACATCACTCTGACTACGAATAAAAAGCTTTGCCGCTCTGCTGGGTAATTGTTTCGCATATATGAAAACCTGCAACTGACTCCATTTCACTGTGGGTGCACACTCTTCAAGTTCCTCGATCCACTGATTAACGTCCGTGTAACTAGTTCCCGAAAACTGTGATACACTCCCTTCCACATCCCTTAATGTAGTCCACGACCTACCCAAGTTAGGATCTTCAACGTAACGGTTCTGCCCGCGAGCAATTATGTTCATTCCACGCTCCCTATTTTCGCCCACCTGTCTATTATTTGATATAAAGATCCGTCTTCTTCCCCATTATTATCTTCTTGGATTTCTACCTCAATATTTTCATCAGAATCCAAACCATAGTGAGCAATTAGTCTGTTTTGTAATACCTGCTTGTTACCGTTTCTGTTTAATCCTAATTCTGTCAATTTTTCGCGTAAATCCGTTACGAACAGTGCCAAAATCTCTTCCCTATTCATTTTCACTTAAATATACTTATATAGATTAAGACTAGAATATGTATATCAAGTATAGTAGGTATGCTTATAAAATAATAATATGTGCTTCAAGAATGCCAACTCGGCCAAAATAAGGCTTTATTTTGCCAGTGAATGTTAACAGCAGATGTACCCACTGCGAAAAGAATGCAAAACGTAACACTATGTAAATTTAAATTACTGTTAACACAACGTTAACGTAATTACAAACTACAAATACGTTAATTTTAAATGATCTTTAAATGATCTTGCCGCCTAACCAACACCGCTCCAGATGACCAACTCGCTCATTCTATCCGCGCCGCTCCGCGTCACCGATACTGTTCCAGAGTGGACTACTCGCTGATGACCAACACCTTTTTAGATCCTCTCGCCGCCTAGTTGTCGTTTCGCTTTCTTCTCTGGCTTTTACCAGCCCTTTCTCGCCTTCTCTGATGCACAAATCCTGCGATCCGCTTGCTACCGAAACTGCTCCACGCCACGGTTTCACACACGCTCTTTTCTGATTGCAAATTTTGCTGTCTCTCTCACTTTGCGAACCAAAATTAATTGTTTTTCTTTAGTTATTGTCACTTCCACCACATAGCACAACGTTTTAACTACTTTTAAACACACAACCTAGTTTGCTGACTTTAGTTTTCAATTGATCCAAATATTTCCGGACGAGCCCCCAAAATTGTGGCCCCAGGATTCCGTTTAATGACTAACTCCGGAGACGACTTGATATTATTACAATGTCTATTATATTATAAATATTTGCAGTCACCGACTATCTCTCTTCGAGTGCGGACGTCTGTGCCTATCCAATTGTCAGTGCTTTGCTTATCGCGAAATCCCATCGCCCGGCTATCGCCCATACCACTGTTCTTCTTAACGCGCACGTGTAAATAGAAAGATCCCATTTTTCAAAGCTAACGACCCTTGAACCATGGCCCCCGGGCCACCTAATTTAGGGGATAACCGCTTTGCCAGCCTTAGCGTAAACCCCAAGGCCAAGAAAAAAAGACAATACCAGAAACTTCCAGTAGAATTCCCCGACCTGCCTGAAGCGCAGCTTAAAAACCCGAGATTCTTAGTCGTCTCACCAAAAAACTCCCACAAAACTATTTCAGAGTTTTCCTGCTTTGCAATCCATAGAGCTCTTAAGCACATCAGCAAAGACATCACATCGATCTCCACTCTCCGTGATGGAAACCTTGTCAATTCCAAAGAAGTCAGTGATAAATTCACCAAAGTTACCTCTTTACCCGGATTATGCGATATAGAGTGCAAACTCCACAATACGCTCAACTTTGTTAAAGGCACTATTTACGCACCCTGCTTAATTAACATCCCAGAAAATGAAATTGTTGAGGAATTAAAATCTTAAAACGTTCACAGTGTTTTTAAGTTTACAAAAATGATCGACGGCACTCCCAAACCATTTGGCAAAATTCTCGTAACATTTGACCGCTACACTCTCCCGACCAAACTAGACGTTTCCTGGCACACAGTTAGGGTTACGGAATATATTCCAAACCCTATGAGGTGTAAGTCATGCCAATTACTGGGACACACATTAAAGCACTGCAAGAACCCAGTCGCCTGCGTATCATGCAATCTCGCTCCCCACCTTCCCGTCCCCTGCACTCGCATTTTTTGCGCAAACTGTAACGGCGACCACCCCGCTTCCTCACCCTCATGCCCACAATATAAAACACAAAAAAATCTTATGCACATCAAAACGAGCAAGAAATGCAGCTTCCGTGAAGCTCGCATGATCTTAAAACAACAACAAAACACAACAACCAACTCCACGCTAATGTACTCGACCGTCGCAAGCCAAAGCCTAACAGCCGCTCCCGGCAAATCAGACAACACAAAAGCAGCAAAACACGACAAGACGACCGAGCTCCTCAGTTCCACGAGTGCTGACTCGGCCTCTTGCTCGACAAAAGCCCCAACATCAGACTTACCATCGCATCTTTCTCCTCATACCAGCACTTTGAATCCCAAAGAAAAAGTTTCAACGACACCCAATTCTTCCGAACCGGAATTCACATACCTAAACCCAGGAAATCGATTCGAAAAACATTTAGAAAAAGTTCGCTCTTATAGATTATAAGTAGATAATCTTCTTAGACAGACAAATGACGATAGCACAACCATGACCTCAAGATCAAGCTCAAAAGAATCAATCGCTTCACACGCCCCAAACCCACAATCAGTAAACAATCCAATAGACTCTGACACATCAATGGATGACCCCGATACTTAGTCCCGATCCTTTTTATTTTTACACTCATTACATATAAATAACATCAAAACCCAATAAAATCTTATCATGCCTATCAATATAATACGATGGAATATCCATGGGATATTTAACAACTATAACGAACTTACACTCTTTATAAAAGACCTCGCACCCGATATTGTATTTTTGCAGAAAACACACCTGCCATATAATTTCACAAACTTTATCTGCCCCAAAGAATATACTGGCTATTTTCATAATCTACCACAGAACACCGTGGCCAAGCAAGGTATCGGTGTGCTTATTAAAAGAAACATCCCACATATGTACCAAAACATAAACTCCAACATACTTTGCTCTGTACTCCAGCTAAGTTTTGGACAGGCCATTTACATTGTCAAGGCATATATCTCCCCTAATCAAAGCTTTACATCCTCGGATATAACAAATATATTAGAAAACCTCAATGGGTCAACCATACTGCTCGGTGACCTTAACTCGTGGAGTCCTCTATGGGGCTCCCCGCGAACTAACACAAGGGGTAAAAACATCGAACGCGCGATTCGAGAAAATAATCTTGTAGTTCTTAACGACGGCTCCCCCACCCACCTCTCAACCCACAACACCTTCACAACACCTTCACAATTGGACAGGCGGTTGCCTAAATCAGCAAGTCGCGCAAATGACCAAAACCATACGAGCTGCTGCAAACTGCAGCATACCCCAAACAAAACGAGTGACTCACACAGCCACAGTACCATGGTGGAACTCAGAGCACCAACAACTCAGGGACCAAAAGCAACAACTGTTCTGCTCATATAAAGCTATAATGAGTGACCTAAACCTCATCAGGTACAAAAAAGCAAACGCTCTCTTTAAAAGAGCTGTACTCTCGGCCAAACGTAACTGCCCTGAAAAATTTACTTCCAGGATCTCCCCGTTATCCACCTCAAAGAAAGTCTGGTCCGATATTAAACGCTTAGCTGGAGTCCCTCCCACTCCTTTCATATATATAAAATCCGACTCAGGTACCCAATCTGGATCCTTCAACATTGCCGAAGTGTTTGCCCACTCCTGGCCCAAATACTCTTCCGACACAAACTTTTCAGCAGAATACTTACTGGAAAAAAATCGGTATCTGTCAGAGTCCTATCTCCCGGATTCCTTGTCTCCATCCGCTACATGCGTAGATACGAACTTCACACTGCTCGAAGTAGAATCCTCAATAGGTAGCGCAAAAGGAAAAAGCCCTGGGACCGACAGGGTATTATACCCTATGCTCAAAAATTTACCATCCCTCCTGAAAACCAAACTTTTGGAGATCTTAAATCAAATGCTAGACTCCGGTATATACCCACATACATGGAGATCAGCCACCATTATTCCCATACCAAAACCTAACAAACCCTCTTCTGACATTAACAGCTACCGCCCCATCTCCCTGCTATCTTGTTTAGGAAAAACGTTAGAAAAAATAATAGCTCGACGTCTTATCTGATTTATTAACCGGCATAATCTAATTTCGCATAATCAAGTTGCATTTAAAAAGAAACACAGTACTATGGACGCGTTGCATCGTATTCAACACTTCGCGTCGAACGCTCTTTCGACCAAAAATCACGTCTCTATCCTAGCGGCGGATTTTGAAAGAGCCTTCGATCGCGTGGGGATTCATGCCGTACTTTGTCAACTCGGGCGCTGGGGCATTGGTCCAAGGCTTTACAACCTTATTAAAGCCTTTATGACCAATCGCTCTTTCAGGGTTTGAGTAAACAACGTTACATCGAACACCCACATTTTGCACAACGGAATCCCACAGGGTTCCCCTCTTTTTGTAGTTTTATTTATGATAGCATTTGAAGAAATAAATAACATTCTATCTCGACATAAAGAAATATTTTCACAAAAATAAAAAACATAAATATTGTTAAAATCAAATTCCTAGAAATACTACACGAGATTAACTCGTGGGGAGCGACCTCTGGTGCCTCGCTTGCGACTGATAAGTGCCAGCTACTTCATATTTGTCGTAAACACCGATGTAACCCTTTCAACATAGAATTTAACAACAAAATAATAAAAAATGTTAATTTCTTAAAAATTTTGGGCATAACCTTCGACTTCAAACTAATTTTTCAACAACATTGCAAGAATCTTAGACAACAGCTAAAAACTAGATTAGGTTAGGTTAGGTTAGGTAGGAGTGGTTGGAGACTAAATATTAGTCCCCTCACTTAGGCCACAATGGGCCCCTTGTGATACCACATGATCTCTGAAAGATCCGTTTCCCTAGCTCATGGGTTTTCTGCCTTCTCGAAGTATTCTGTTCTTCTTAAGAAGCATAGTAATTTTTGAATGCTTACGTCCTGAATGGCCGCAAGGTTCGGAAGTGTGTAGCTACCTAGGGTTTGAAAGCGCTTTAGGTTATGCGCTGGGCAGAAGCATAGGAGGTGTTCGATGCTCTCCTCTTCGTCTATCTCCTTGCAGCTGCGGCAGAAGTCGTGGTTACTTAAACCCAGCCTTATCGCATGAGTCCCTATAAGACAGTGGCCCGTGAGGGCATTTAGGAGAGTGGAGATGTCCTCCCTACTACATTGTAGGAGAGTTTTTGTTCTTTTCGTGTTATAGTTTGGCCATGTGAGTCTAGAATTGTGGCATGTTGAGATTGAGTTCCAACGGTTGTTGGAAAGAGTATACAATCTCTGCCTGAGATGGAGCTTGCAGGTAGCCATGGGCATCCCTACCGTGTCCTTATCACGAAGGATATCGGTGGTTGTCCCCTGTCTTGCCAGCTCGTCTGCTATGCAGTTGCCCTCAATGTTGCGGTGCCCAGGCACCCAGATGAGGTTGATTCTCAGATGAGTGGCCATCTCGTTAAGAGATTTGCGGCATTCAGAGATTGTTTTTGAGCTCGTTGTGTAGGAGTCGAGGGCCCTGAGGGCAGCTTGACTATCCGAGAATATGAAGATATCACTGTCCTTATGTACAGACGTGTTCAGGTGGGTAGTGGCTTCCTGAATTGCCATCACTTCCGCTTGGAAAACACTACAGTGGTCTGGTAGGCGGAATGAGACTTTTATGTCTAATTCGGGGGAGAAGACTCCCCCACCTGTTTGGGAGTTAAACTTGGAGCCGTCCGTGTATATGTTGACGGCGTTTACGAATTGATGTGGGAGGTTGTCCCAGTCTGAACGGGTGGGTATATGAATTTTGTATCTTCTTTCGAAGTTGACTATGGGTGGGACGTAGTCTGTATAACGTGGTAGGGGTGAATGTTTTGATAGGATAATGGAGTGACCCGTGGAGCCCGTTGTCCATGCCGCTGCTTCACGGAGCCTCAGCGCTGTTGCAGATGCCCAGCTTTTGGCAAGTAGGTCCAGGGGTTGGAGATCGAGAATTGTGTTTAGAGCCTCAGTGGCGGTAGTGCGCAGCGCCCCACTGATGCAGAGCTCTGCGCTTCTTTGGATCTTGTGAAGGATCCGGAGGTTGCAGTTCTTATCTAGAGAAGGCCACCAAACGATGTTTCCGTAGAGGAGAATGGGCCTGACTATTGCAGTATATAGCCAGTGAACTATCATGGGGGAGAAACCCCACTTCCTCCCTATGGCTTTTTTACAAGCGAAGAGGGCTATGGCCGCTTTGCGTGTGCGATCTAGGATGTTGTCAGTCCAGAGGAGCTTTTTGTCAAGAATGACACCTAGGTACTTTGCTTGGTTGCTGAAGGTTAGGCGCGTTTGGTGTAGTTTTGGGGGAACTAGAATTGGTATCTTGTACTTCCTTGTAAAGAGAACTAGTTCGGTCTTTTCCGGGTTAACTCCCAGTCCACAGCCAGCCGTCCACCGGGAAAGGGTGGATAGGGCTGTCTCCATCAGATTACAAAGGGTTTGCGGGAATTTGCCCTGCAGTAGGATAACCACGTCATCCGCGTAGGCTACCACTTTTGTGCCCGCCTCTTCTAGAAGTGATAGCAGTTTGTTGACCACCAAAACCCATAGAAGAGGTGAGAGTACTCCCCCTTGTGGGGTTCCTCTACTGACATTCCTGGTCGAGAGGGCCGATCCCATAGTGGAGTGCACTACCCTGCTGGTTAGCATGGTGTGTATGAGTCCCACTATGGGCTGCTCAATGCCCAGTTCAGTCAGAGCACCAGTGATCGCCGTTGGGGTGACGTTGTTGAAGGCGCCTTCTATGTCTAGAAACGCTGCAAGAGAGTATTCCTTATTGTGGAAGCCTCGTTCTATACTGTACACTAGAGAGTGGAGGGCGGTATCGGTTGATCTACCCTTACGGTACGCATGCTGTGCGTCAGAGAGTAGGCTATGGTAGATGGTTAGTCTGATATGGGTGTCAATTAGCCTTTCCAGGGTCTTCAACAAGAAGGAAGAGAGACTGATCGGGCGGAAGTCCTTTGGGTTGGTGTGGGAGGGCTTGCCGGCTTTCGGTATAAAAATTACCTTAACGTCCAGCCACCTTGTTGGAATATGGTTTAGAGCAAGGCAGCCGTGGAAGATGGCTGTCAGCCAGGGAAGGGACATATCTAATGTCCGTTGTAGCTGGGCCGGGAAGAACCCATCTGGGCCAGGTGATTTGAAGGGCTTAAAAGAGTTAACAGCCCACTGAATGCGGTCAGGGTTTGAAATGTTGGCAATACTCTGGTCGTCTAGATTCTCCTCTATGTGGAGGTCCTCCACTACCTGGGTATTGTTAGGGAAGTGTGTGTCTAACAGCAGTTCAAGGGTTTCCTGACTGTTTTCCGTCCAGCCATCATCATTGGTTTTAAGATAGCCAATGGTAGCTGGAGCTTTAGCTAGAATTCTTCTGAGTCTGGATGCCTCCGCAGTAGATTCTGTGCTACTGCAGAAATTTGCCCAGGCTCTTCGTTTTGATATTCTTATTTCCTTTTTGTATAGGCTTAGTTTTGAATGATATAGATTCCAGGAGGATTCGCTATTGTTATATTTAGCTTTATTGAAGTAAGTTCTACACTCTCTTTTAAGGTTCGCCAGGGTTGGGTTCCACCATGGGGGTTTGTGCTTTGTTTTGCCTGTTCTACTTGGGCAAGCCCTTTTTAAGGCCTCCCCGCAGATATCGGTAAAAGTGTTAACTAGGTTATCTAATTCTTGACGGTTGTGTATGCGTGTCGGGGGAGCGAGTAGGTTCCTGCTGAGGAGATTTTTGTAGTATCCCCAGTTGGTTAATCTTAGATTAGTGATGTTCTCGGCTGGAGGATGGTCTAGACTTATTGTAAATTCTATGTACCGGTGGTCTGAGAATGAGTGTTCGATCCCCACCTTCCACGTTTCAAGTTGGTTAAGTAGGGGATCAGATATTAGAGTAATGTCTAGTACTTCCCTCCTATTTCTAGTGATGAAAGTTGGGTCATTACCTTTGTTGCAGATGAATAGATTTGATTGAAGGAGATAATCGTAGAGTAACTCACCCCTTTCGTTGGTGTTTGTACTTCCCCATTGTGTGTGGTGAGAGTTAGCGTCCCCACCCAGGATGAGTTCCTTAGATGAGTGAGTGTGTATGAGTTGTTGTGTAGTGGTGTTTGGTAGTGGCCCTTCGTGGTCGTGAGCCAGATAGAATGATGCTATGGTGTGATGGGTGTGTTCGCTTAGCTCCAGCCTGACCGTGGTAAGGTCGCCTTCGCTAAACTGTGGAATAAGAAATGTGTTAAAGTGTGTTTTTGTAAGAATGCAGGTTCTGGTTTTACCCTTGTCCTTGGTGTAAAAAAGCTTGTATAGGGGGGTTGATAAGCCACAGATGTTGTTACCAACAATCCATGGCTCTTGAATGAGGACTACGTCTATGTTGCCTGTTGCCAGGCGGGTGAGGAGGGCAGCGGATGCTGCCTTGCTGTGGTGCAGATTAATTTGCAGAAACTGCACTATCTTTGGGACTGGGGTCGGGCTGGGTTCCCTCCGCTTCCTCCGCTATGTCCTGGAGGACAGAGCGCCCTGGTCGGGCTGTGTCCTGGGTGCACAGCTGTTTCAGGCTCTCCGTCAGCTCCGAGTCGGTTGACACGTAGCCGGTGAGGGTGGCCTCCTCGTGATCTGGTTCGTCGTCGCTCGGGGGTTCGTACGACGCACAGGCAGCCAGGTTGTCTGCCGCTATCTTGTCTGTGTCGTAAATACGAAGCTGCACCTTATCGAACCCGTAGTTCACTCTGTGCTGCTGGGCTGCGAGGGGTTCCAAGCATGCCTGGTTTAGGAGGATGACCACGCTCATGGTGACTCGCTCGGTCTTCTCCACCTTGACCACCTTCCAACCGTCTGTTGGAAGTTTTGGGTTGAACCTGGTCAGCAGGCTGAGTATAGCCTCTGGTTCCGATGGTTCAGACGGCAGCCACACCCTCGCTCTCGGTCGAGACGGGATGTCTGCAGCCTCACAAACGGCCAGCTTGGCCCCGGGGTAGACCTCGCCGACTTTGTCAATTGCAGCCTTGTAGAGTGCTGCCGATCTCTCGTCTTCGCAGGCGATCAACTTTACGTTGCCCTGGTACCACCCTGCATCTGTGCAATCGGGTGGCGGTCCTGGGTTTTCGTCCAGCACTTTCAAGGCCACTGTCGCAAGGGCCCGTCTAACCAGACCCCAATGGTTTCTTGGGATCCTTCCGCCTTCATCGCTCTGGTCGATGACTCCAATGATCTTCCGATCCTTTACCACTTCCGCAAAGGATCTCGACCATGTGCCGCGGTTGGTTACTTTGGCCTTCTTGCTCGGTGGTTGAGCTGACTCCATCGACCTCTCACGCTTGTTGCTGGTAGTCATAGCGATGTCGAAATCTGGGATAACTGCCTTCGCCCAGGCTATGTCCTCTTGGATTTTCTGGTAATCCAATTTCGAAGTCTGATCCTCACGTATCGGATTGGTGGCCAGCCGTTTGAGGATCCTAGAAGCCTTCTTTCTTTCAAGAGGTCCAGCCTGGTTAGGTGGAACCCTCTTGAACTCCTTTGCCCTGGTACTCACCACGAGACCGGCTTTGGCGCTCCCCTCAGGTTGGAGTGGCTGGTTAGCCACACCTACGCTGGTGGGAGGCTTGGGCTTGTCGCTATGGCGAGTTGGGCTTAGCCGGCTGCGTTGTTCGCTGGCCTTGGCAGGGGTAGACGTCACGTGGACTGGGGTAGTCAGAGCCGTGATCTTGCTCTTTCTTTCGTCGTTGGTTACGACTTCCTACTTTATAAGAGTGTCGGGCTCTCGTTTTGTGCAGTCTGTTTGTTTAGTGTTAGTTGAGTTCTCCATGTTAAATCCCACGAGCTGCGGAGAAAGGACAGGTCCACCCGGGCAGAGATCCGCCGTACCCGGGTAAGGCTGACTTAGAACAGGCGGTCGCCACTTGCCTGAGCTCACCGTTTGAGACTGAGTTATTTGATGACTCGGGCTCCCAGCCAGATTGACTCTCGGTACGAGTGACACCTTAGTCCAGCCCGGGGTGAGATGAGTTGTGTGGGTAGGGAAGAGGTAGGTTCAAAGAGTGTGGGAAGGGGTGTGTGTGAGCTATTTGTCGGGGGCGGCAGCACAAGCGCGACGTCGGTACTGCTACGGCGCAGATACCCGCTGACTGTCCGGGGCTACTTACTTGCGCTTCGTGTTGGGGGCTTGGCGGTAGCCGGGCCGTGTCCAACTTCCACGCTTATTCGTAGCTACCCTGGAGAACCAGGGCGCTCGCTATCCGCAACCTGCGACCCGTTCGGTAGCCTTCAGCTCGGCGCCCTCAGAGCCATCCCACTAGCTCTTTGGCCGAAAAAATAAAAAAAAAAAAAAAACTAGATTAAATATAATCAAATTTTTATCATCAAAATACTCTTGCATGCACATAAAGACCCTCATAGAAATTACGCGCGCTCTAATGCTCTCTAAAATCGACTACGGCCTGCCAATCTTCGGATGGTGTGCTAAGGCGCACATAAGAAAACTACAAGCACCATATCACGGAGCAGTGCGCCGTGCCCTTCACGCCTTTCCCACCTCTCCAGTAGCATGCACATTAGCAGAATCAGGCCTACCGAGTATTCAATCACGCTTAGAAGAAACTACGATGATGCTTATCCCAAAGCTATACACAACATCGAACCGCGTTCTCGCTAACGACTTCAGAGCCATTTTCAAACAAAAACAGAATTTCAAATGCATATCTACGCTTAGGCGTTGCGCCAGTTATGTCCAGCAGCTTAACCTACCTCTGCCTAAGCCAAGAAGGTCTTTTAAATCACCTGCCTATTGGGGCCCCAAAAAGCCAAACATAAACACGCAAATCTACAACGCTTCCAAAAAAAGATACATGCTGTTTAGAATACCAAAAACGTTTTCTGAGTGTACAAGAAGAGCTTGAGGATAAAACATGGATTTACACTGATGCCTCCAAAGTCACCGACTCAACTACCTTCGCAGTGGTTGACTGCAATCAAAAATTAATTGCAGGAGGTAGGCTCCCGTCCTACAACTCCATATTCACCGCCGAAGCTTTTGCCATATTAAAAGCATGCCATTTCGCCTCCGAAAATGCTGGAGAATTTGTTGTCTGCACAGACAGCCTCTCCTCTATTTCCGCCCTACGCAACTGGGATCACAACGATCCCACAATTCAGGAAATTAAAACATTCTAAGCTCACATCCAACAAAAATCACCATACTCTGGGTTCCCAGTCACCAGACAACACACGCAGACAAGGCCGCCCAAGCAATGAGACTTACACCATGCATTCTCTTTACCCCGTTTAATACCAAGGACATACAAAACCGAATCCGGCTCTACCTTGAAGAAAAGAAAATCTCCGAATGGGCACTCTTCATGCACAGATACCAATCACTAAACCCTAACTGCATCAACATCAGGCTACCGCCCAACGTCGGTAGTCGAGCATGCGGGACGTTCATCCGCTTACGCATCGGGCACACACAATCCACACACCAACACATACTGACGGGAACGACGCGGTCAACATGCCAACTATGCGGGGAAGGTCTTACCGTAGATCACCTCTTGGACACCTGCAGCCGATTACAGAGCATTAGATTGTCAATATTTGGTACAAGTCGCACAACAGATTTTTTGAAAAACCCTTCTCCAGAGAATATCTTAAATATTAACAAATTTGTAAAACTAGCTCACCTAATCATATAAAGTAAATCAAGGAAGAACGCTATAGTAGAGTGCCTCGACTATCAGATACCCGTTACTCAGCTAAACGGACCAAAGGGAAATGGAGATAAGCAAGCAGCAAAGCGAGATTGAAATGCGCCACCTACCGGCGGTAGACAGATTTAAGCGTTATGGGCGTTAGGGTGGGCGTGGCAAACTTTTTTTTGGGTCAATCGATAGGTATAGACGAGACCAATACAGTTCAGTTAAAATTTTGTATCTAGCATGAAAATTGTGGGCGCCACAGGTTTGGGCGGTTTGTGGGCGTTAGAGTGGGCGTGGCATTTTCGCGTAGCAAACTTGCGCTGCGCATAAGGCTACGGAATCTAAATCTGAGATCCCAATTCTCTATCTTTGATAGTTTCAGAGATATCCACGTTCATATTTACGATTTTTTGAAGTTTGTGGGCGGTTTATGGGCGTAAAAGTGGGCGTGGCAAACTTTTTTTTGGGTCAATCGATAGGTATTGATGAAAACAATACATTTCAGTTAAAATTTAAATTCTAGCATCAAAACTATAGGATCCACAGTTTTCGGCTGATTGTGGGCGTAAGAGTGGGCGTGGCACTCTGCTGAAACAAACTTGCGCTGCAAGCGCGCACAAATCTCAACAGCCTAGCTCTCATAGTTTCCAAGATCTCAGCGTTCATCCGGACAGACAGACAGACGGACAGACGGACAGGCGGACATGGCTAGATCGACTCGGCTAGTGATCCTGATCAAGAATATATATACTTTATGGGGTCGGAAACGCTTCTTCTACATGTTACATACTTTCCGACGAATCTAGTATACCCTTTTACTCTACGAGTAACGGGTATAATCATACAAGTTTCGAGTCGAAGGCCCCACTAGCTAGCACTCATTTAAAAAAATTTATTAGGTTTAGTATTGTATACTAGATTTAATTTTGTTAAATAAATAAAAATAAATATAAATATTTGGGTCACTTATTGACAAACTTTTGGTTGTGGCTTAAATTATACTTTCACAAAATTGTGGCAACTTGCGTCTGTAGCGAACGAGATCTTGACACCGACTGGCTCTCGTTCGATTTTTTAACTCGTTTCCTTTCATTGTGTTTTCGATCGTGTTATTCTAGAAACGACGACCACTCCTTGTTTCTCTTTTTAATTGCTTTTCTGGTTCTGGCTGCAATACTGGGACTAGGCATGTAGATTCTAGAGATTCCTGCGCAGCACAATTTTGTTTCGTCAGTGTGCCACGCCCACTCTAACGTCCACAAGCCGCCCAAAAACTGTGACTCCTACAGTTTTAGTGGTAGAATAAAAATTATGTCTGAAACGTCTTGTTCTCATCAATACCTATCGATTGACCATTTAACGCCCACAAATCGCCCACACCCAAAAAAAAATCTTCGAGTATCAATTTGATAAGTGTGGGTGAAAATGACAATACACCTAGGATCAAATTTTTCGGGATCAATTTGATCCTAAGTGAGTGTCAAAAGTATACTACATTGTATGAAAAATCTTTTTGATCCTAATTAGTGTCATTTTGACCAAATCCATTGTCTCGTCGATACCAATAATTGTACTTTTATTTTCGAAATTCGAACTGCGCCTATCGTGCAAGCAAGCGCAGTTATCGATAAATCATTGTGAGCTCGACATTGCGTAAAAGAGACAAATATTTCAGTGCAAGGTGATAATAATATAATATGTAATATGTAATGTACTTTGCGGTTACATACATACATATTTACGCAGGAATGTGTATCTATTCGTTACAGCGGTCTTCGAATTCATAGATACACACTGCACATATATATATATGTAAGCATGTAAGCACTGACGGTGACATCGCTTGCAATTATTGAATGCAATATTTTTTTTTCTCATTTAAGTTCACTACGGAGGACAACGTTTCTATGCAGATGGCCCGCCTATCCACGTATGTACACCTGGTCGACGGCAGCAAATTTATAAAATTAAAAATATACATATAACTTCAATAAAAAGCCAAATTTGTATTAAAAAAAATGATAAATAAATTATTGGTCTTTTTTTGGGTGTGAAATCAACAATTTATTCGTTTCATATTGATACTAAAATCGTATCAAGTTGACCCTAAAAATGGCCCTTTTTTACCCCGAATGAGTATCAAATTACTGCGAAATATTGTCAATGTGACCACATATTCTTACTAAAAAATGCCAATGCGTAGTGTCCTTTTGACACCAAAAAGTGTCAAATTGATATTTTCGAAAATATGAAAATGACAGCAAAATAGTGTCAATTAGATGTGCTTCGTATCAGAGATTTTTTGACACTCAATAGTACCACATTGACACCTAAATAATGGCATATTGATGACGATTATTTTTTGGGTGTAGTCGTTAATCCCGTTGATAATGTGTGTGCAAATTGCTGAATCTGGTAGCTCACCCTTTTTACCTAAGGCTAGCATCTTGTAGAAATAATCTGACGGTGACTCGGTGGAATCTGTATGCGTTTTTGACATCTTAAGGTAAACGTCTGCCGCATTGCTGAGACATGGAAAGTCATTTAAAAATCGTGCAGTAAACTGGAGCTATGTTTGATATATTTGATCCGTAGAGTCTACCCAATAACGAGCAGCTCCCAGCATCTTTTGTTGAACTGCAAATATTACCTTACGATTATCCCAACGATAAGCGTTACGAAGGGAGTTAACACGCTTTACAAATTGATGTGAGTTCAAGGATTTACCAGACGATGCATTGAATTCCGGGAGCAGTGCGACAATATCACTGATGTTTCCATAGGAGGGACTACGGTTTTCATTGCCAGTAGGGATCCTGTTATCCAAGTAGCCAGCACGTGCATACGGATACTCGTTATACATCGGTTGATGTATTGGAAAAGTACTGTATTGATTAAAATCGTTTCCCGAAGTTCCAAAATTTCCAAAGTTTGAGTAACTGACCGGGATGTTTACGTTTGGCTGTGATGTAGCACAGTCTGCAAATTTCTGTGACGTAGAAAAGTGCACGGTGTGTGGCTGAGTTGGGTAGACAACGTTCTGCTGTGACGTAGCAAAGAGCATGTTGTGTGGTTTGGTTGGGTAGTTGTCGTTCTGCTGTGATTGAGACGTTGCCAAGTTTACGTTCGGGACATTCGATAATTTTTGCACATGCATCTCGCTGGATCGTAGGTCGATTTCTTGTTGTTGCCGTTTTTCATCATGCCTCTGACTCGTTGTATAGCTACCGTTGGCTGGCTGAACTTCGTTTACTGTTGCAGATTTTTCGATTGGTGATGATATTACGGAGGGGTGAAAAGATCTGTCCTAAGGCTCTCGGACCGTTTTCTCTAGCTCCACAATCTTCTTTTGAAGTGATTGGTTTTCTGCTCTTATGTATTCATCGTCGCTGTCTTGGGAGTTCAATCTTTTAAGCATGTCTTCGCGATTTCCCGATGTCGAGAGTCCCGCTTCTCTGCACTTATGTTGTAGGGCTTTCTTAGTCAAATAGTTATTTTTCGGCATAGTGTATTAATTTCGCTTTACGTTGTGTCCATTAAATTTTGCTCGATTTCACTTATTGCGCACTATCCCACTTCTGAGAATGTCACTCACAGTTCCAATACTTAGGCGTTGTATAGGGGAATGTGTCAGCTGCTGTTGGTTTGTCAGGAATAAGGCGAATAGATAGCGCGACTTACGGTGAATAATTACACTAACTCGTATTATTAGTTATAGTTTTTAATGATACACAAATGGATTACAAAATATGAATAGATATATCCGGCTAATGAAATTTGTACGTTGCGATGTGTCGTTTTCGCGGAGCTGACGTGTCGATCTCGATCCACGATTACTCGCCAACTGGCTTCGGAGTTGCCACACAGTTGCTGTTCAATGCTTCTTCATCAGAACTGGATCGTGACATTTGTGAATAATTATATTTCTATTGTTGATTAATATTTTGTTAGGTAAATTTTCTTTAACTACTTGTTATACCCGTTACTCGTAGATTAAAAGGGTATACTAGATTCGTCGGAAAGTATGTAACAGGCAAAAGGATGCGTTTCCGACCCCATAAAGTATATATATTCTTGATCAGGATCACTAGCCGAGTCGATCTAGCCATGTCCGTCTGTCCGTCCGGATGAACGCTAAGATCTCGAAAACTATGAGAGCTAGGCTATTGAGATTTGGCGTGCAGATTCCTGAGCTTCTTACGCAGCGCAAGTTTGTTTCAGTAGAGTGCCACGCCCACTCTAACGCCCACAAACCGCCCAAAACTGTGGCTCCTACAGTTTTGATGCTAGAATAAAAATTTTAACTGAAATGTGTTGTTCTTATCTATACCTATCGATTGACCCAAAAAAAGTTTGCCACGCTCACTTTAACGCCCACAAACCGCACGCAAACTTCAAAAAATCGTAAGTATGAACGTGGATATCTCGGAAACTATCAAAGATAGAGAATCGGGATCTCAGATTTAGATTCCGTAGCTTTGTACGCAGCGCAATTTTGTCACGCAAATATGCCACGCCCACTATAACGCCCACAAACCGCCCAAGCCTGTGGCGCCCACAATTGTTATGCTAGATGAAACATTTTAACTGAAATGTATTGATCTCGTCAATACCTATCGATTGATCAAAAAAAAAAAAGTTGCCACGCCCACTCTAACGCCCAGCACGCTTAAATCTGTCTACCGCCGGTAGGTGGCGTATTTAAATCTCGCTTTGCTGCTTGCATATCTCCATTTCCCTTTGGTCCCTTAAGCTTAGTAACGGGTATCTGATAGTCGAGGTACTCGACTATAGCGTTTTTCCTTGTTTTTATACCCGTTACTCGTAGAGTAAAAGGGTATACTAGATTCGTCGAAAAGAATGTAACAGGCAGAAGGAAGCGTTTCCGACCCCATAAAGTATATATATTCTTGATCAGGATCACTAGCCGAGTCGATCTAGCCATGTCCGTCTGTCCGTCTGTCCGTATCAACGCTGAGATCTCGGAAACTATAAGAGCTACAATACTGGGATTAGGCATGCAAATTCCTGAGATTCCTGCGCAGCGCAAGTTTGTTTCAGAAGAGTGCCACGCCCACTCTAACGCCCACAAACCGCCCAAAACTGTGGCTCCTACAGTTTTGATGCTAGAACAAAAATTTTAACTGAAATGTGTTGTTCTCATCAATACCTACCGATTGACCTAAAAAAAGTTTGCCACGCCCACTTTAACGCCCACAAACCGCCCACAAACTTCAAAAAATCGTAAATATGTGTATTTAGATAGATATGTATATTAAGATTCCGTAGGCTTGAGCGCAGCGCAAGTTTGTTACGCGAATATGCCACGCCCACTCTGACGCCCACAAACCGCCCAAATCTGTGGCGCCCACAATTTTCATGCTAGATAAAAAATTTTAACTGAAATGTATTGGTCTCGTCAATACCTATCGATTGATTTAAAAAAAAACTTTGCCTCGCCCACTCTAACGCCCACAACGCTTAAATCTGTCTACCGCCGGTAGGTGGCGCATTTGCTGCTTGCATATCTCCATTTTCCTTTGGTCCCTTTACCTGAGTAACGGGTATCTGATAGTCGAGGTACTCGACTATAGCGTTCTTCCTTGTTTTTATCTAGTTTTAAATTTATTTCTTTCTCCGTGTTTCTTTTCATAAAATACCTGTCCTACATGATATACTTTTTCTTTTTTTTGTTCATTATGTGTCTCTAACATTTTCTGTTTTGTATTTTCTAAAATTTGAGGAATGTTATCGTGCTCTATTTTATTATATAGTACGTCAAAAGGTTTTTGGTTCGTTGTAGAATGAATGCTCTGATTATATTCTTGAGCGGCTCTTATTACTATTTCGGAATAGTCGGTTAAATTAAATTCTTCTTTAATGCATCGAGCTAATTCTGTTAATGTAGAATGTGCCCTTTCAACTTGTCCGTTTGAGGTACTGTGCCTCGGGTCTGCGTAATGTAAAGTTAATCCGCACCTTTGTGCAAAAAATTTAAATTGGGCCGAGGTTCATTATCAGTCATTATTACATTGGCTTGTGCACCCAAAAAAAAATCGTCATCAATATGCCATTATTTAGGTGTCAATGTGATACTATTGAGTGTCAAAAAATCTCTGATATGAAGCACATCTAATTGACACTATTTTGCTGTCATTTTCATATTTTCGAAAATATCAATTTGACACTTTTTGGTGTCAAAAGGACACTACGCATTGGCATTTTTTAGTAAGAATATGTGGTCACATTGACAATATTTCGCAGTAATTTGATACTCATTCGGGGTAAAAAAGGGCCATTTTTAGGGTCAACTTGATACGATTTTAGTATCAATATGAAACGAATAAATTGTTGATTTCACACCCAAAAAAAGACCAATAATTTATTTATCATTTTTTTTAATACAAATTTGGCTTTTTATTGAAGTTATATGTATATTTTAAATTTTATAAATTTGCTGCCGTCGACCAGGTGTACATACGTGGATAGGCGGGCCATCTGCATAGAAACGTTGTCCTCCGTAGTGAACTTAAATGAAAAAAAAAAATATTGCATATTGCAATAATTGCAAGCGATGTCACCGTCAGTGCTTACATGCTTACATATATATATATGTGCAGTGTGTATCTATGAATTCGAAGATCGCTGTAACGAATAGATACACATTCCTGCGTAAATATGAATGTATGTAACCGCAAAGTACATTACATATTACATATTATACATATTATTAGCACCTTGCACTGAAATATTTGTCTCTTTTACGCAATGTCGAGCTCACAATGATTTATCGATAACTGCGCTTGCTTGCACGATAGGCGCAGTTCGAATTTCGAAAATAAAAATACAATTATTGGTATCGACGAGACCAAAAAATTGATCCCAACAAATTTGATCCTAGGTGTAGTGTCATTTTCACCCACACTTATCAAATTGACACTCGAAGATTTTTTTTTGGGTGTACGATTTAAAGAGAAAGATATCCAATAGGTATGTTTCGTGTAACGAAGTTCTTCGCGATATTCTTGCATACTCAGCGCATAATATCATAAAGCATAACGCCAGTCAAATGTCAAACAAACGGGATCTTAAAGTCAGCGGTCATAAGCCGAATTCATCCTTGGTTACAAAAAGTCCTTTAAACGATAAAGTCGAAGTATCGGTTGAATGCTACAATTGTCAGAAGGTTGGACATTATTCTTCGAAATGTCCTGAGCCCCAGCGCAAGCCTCGTTGCACGCACTGCAATCGCACAACACACGATTCTGCCAGCTGCCCCGATAACACAAAAACAGGTCAAAAAATTAATAAAATTGACTCTGATTCTGATTCGGAAATCTCCAAATTGATCTCGGTAAACGGCAATGAAACCGTCGCTTTCGTAGATCCAGGCAGTACGCGAACGCTAATTCGTAAGTCATTCGCCGAAAACGTAGGTGTTTTACAACGATGTGCTGTTACTCTAAACGGTTTTGGTGGTGGGAAATTCCTTTGCACACAGAAACTTTTCGTGAAAATTGTGATTGACGATTCTGATTACGAAGTTGAAGTTTTGGTCGTAGAAGATAAACTAATAACCGAAAATGTACTTTTGGGTAAGGATATCCTTTGTCGCGTTGGAAACAAATTGATCATCCTCGGTAACGATTGTTACGTAGAGAATTTTCGAAAAATTCAAACAAGCCAAGAGCGTTCCTCAGTTGAGAACGAACTGATAAACGGATTGATATTGGAAAACGCTTCTTGCTTTGCGGAGAAAGCTAATGAGCTCGGTAAATGTTCTCTAACCAAAATGGAAATAACTTTAACATCAAACGTTCCATGCTACACTAATCCATACTGTACGCCTTTTGCACTTAGACCTGTCGTCGGTAATATTATCTCCGAGTTACTCGATAGTGATATCATTCGTCCTTCGGACTCATCTGGAATTGTCGTCGTTAAGAAACAGAATGGTGAACATCGCCTTTGCGTCGACTACCGACGTCTCAACAGTATAACCGTCAAAATACCGTTTCCAATGCCAAAACTGGATGAACAATTTGCCCAATTAGCCGCGAATGCCTATTTTTCTCAGCTGGACTTGCGTATGGAATATCATCAAGTCGAGGTTTGCGAAGCATCCAAACAATTCACAGCATTTGTAACTTCAGGATGCCGTTCGGTCTCGTCAATGCCCCAGCAGTTTTTCAAGCGGTCATGAACAAAATAGTCAAACGCATGTAGCCAGGTGAGGTACTCGCTTATTTAGATGACGTCATAGTTCCCAGCAAAAAATGCAATATTCTTCAATCAGAAATAACTTTCTAGGGCCATATTGTCAACAAAGATGGTATCACTCCTGGAGAAAACAAGGTGAGCGCTATCAAAAACTTCAAAGTCCCCAATAACGTAAAGGATGTCAGACGATTTTTGGTCTAACGGGACTCTTTCGAAAGTTTGTTGAAAACTACTCCTTAATAACAAGAACCCTTACTAGATTGTTGCGTAAATCAGACCAAAACTGTTTCGATTGGGGAAATGACCAGCAACGGGCTAATCGACAAATTATGCTGTGTTCCTGTTCTGGTTCTGTATGACTTTGCAGCACATCTTGAGGTACACATAGATGCTTATGCGATCGGACTAGCAGGAGTCCTATTGCAATCTCAAGACAAAACGAATTGGCCACCTGTCTGCTATTTTAGTAGGTAGGTTTAGTACTGACGCTGAAAGTAGATACCATAGCTATGAACTCGAGACGTTGGCCGTTGTAGCAACACATCAAAGGTTTGGGGTGTATATTCTAGGAAAACCCTTCCGACTCGTTACTGATTGTTTCGCCATCGCTAAGGTAAAAATCAATAAAGAATTAATCCCGCAAGTCGCACGTTGGTGAATTAAAGTACTGGACTACGACTGCGAATTTATTCATCGTGATGGCAGTAAAATGGCCCATGTGGATGCCATGAGCCGCGCTCCTGATTGGCCTCCTGGAAAATCCTTACAGGAAGTAGTGCGCACCATAATTACGGACGTCGATGACTGGTTGTTAACTATGCAGCTTCAGGATGAGGCTTTCGTTGTTCCAAAGAACGAGAGGTGGCGCATTGTTAAGATGTGTCATGATGATTTTGGACATTTCGGGCTTGACAAAACAATCGGACGAATTCAACAAAAATTCTGGTTTCCAAGAATGCGGAAATACGTGAAAGAATATATCTCAACATGCATTCAATGCTGCTATTACAAATCCAAAGGAGGCAAGCCCGAAGGTTGCATGCCTTATAATGACACCGATCCACTACCATTTCGGAGGCTACACATTGATCATTTGGGACCGTTTGCTCGAAGCAAACGCGGAAATACCCATATACTAGCCATATCCGATCCCTTCAGTAAATATCTGATTGTAAACGCAGGTAAAAACTCAAAAAAAAGAAGTTTTTAGCTACTTCGGTCTGCCAAAGATAATAATATCCGATCGTGGAACAGCGTTTACCTCGAAACAATTTGAAGAGTACTGTAAGTACAACCAGATTCAACACATTAAAAACGCTGTTCGAACACCTCGTGCAAATGGATAAGTCGAGCGAGCAATCCAAACTGTTCTCAAATATGTACGCGCCATGAACGACAACCCGAAAAATTGGGATCTTACTTTACACAATCTTCAGTGGAGTGTAAACTCTCAAAAGAACGAAACATCACGATTCAGCCCAATCGATTTGGTGTTTAACTTGAATCCTATTGACGTCGTCCAGAATCATCTCACGGCAGCTATACACGCCGATTTGGAAAAAGACGAGAAGGAATCTGTCATCGACAACAGAAACCAAGCGGTCGTCAATATTGCAAGCGAGCGAGCTAAATGGAAACAACGGTTTGACACGAAACACGCTAACCCTTCTATCTACTCCACAGGTAATCTTGTAGTCGTTGAAAACGAACCAGCTGCTACAGGCGAGTCGCGAAAGCTCGAACCACGTTACCGAGGACCCTATATCGTCGTCAAGGTCCTTGGAAGTGATCGTTATGTAATCGAAGACATCCCATGTATTCAGATTACAGGACGTAAATACTGTTCTGTCTATTCCTCCGACAAAATCAAGCCGTTGTGCTCCAACATCCCTGACTTGGATGTTCCCGACGATGACGATGATCGAATCGAGGACGATCCGAATGCAGGATTGGCCGAGGTGTCACGATCCAGTTCTGATGAAGAAGCATTGAACAGCAATGTGGCAACTCCAAAGCCAGTAATCGGCGAGTAATCGTGGAACGAGATCGACACGAGCAACGTCAGCTCCGCGAGAACGACACTTCGCAACGTACAAATTTCTTAAGCCGGATATATCTATTCATATTTTGTAATCCATTTGTGTATCATTAAAAACTATAACTAATAATACGAGTTAGTGTAATTATTCACCGTAAGTCGCGCTATCTATTCGCCTTATTCCTGACAAACCAACAGCAGCTCACACATTCCCCTATACAACGCCTAAGTATTGGAACTGTGTGTGACATTCTCAGAAGTGGGATAGTGCGCAATAAGTGAAATCGAGCAAAATTTAATGGACACAACGTAAAGCGAAATTAATACACTATGCCGAAAAATAACTATTTGACTAAGAAAGCCCTACAACATAAGTGCAGAGAAGCGGGACTCTCGACATCGGGAAATAGCGAAGACATGCTTAAAAGATTGAACTCCCAAAACAGCGACGATGAATACATAAGAGCAGAAAACCAATCACTTCAAAAGAAGATTGTGGAGCTAGAAAAAACGGTCCGAGAGCCTCAGGAGAGATCTTTTCACCCCTCCGTAATATCATCACCAATCGAAAAATCTGCAACAGTAAACGAAGTTCAGCCAGCCAACGGTAGCTATACAACGAGTGAGAGGCATGATGAAAAACGGCAACAACAAGAAATCGACCTACGATCCAGCGAGATGCATGTGCAAAAATTATCGAATGTCCCGAACGTAAACTTGGCAACGTCTCAATCACAGCAGAACGACAACTACCCAACCCAACCACACAACATGCTCTTTGCTACGTCACAGCAGAACGATGTCTACCCAACTCAGCCACACACCGTGCACTTTTCTACGTCACAGAAATTTGCAGACTGTGCTACATCACAGCCAAACGTAAACATCCCGGTCAGTTACTCAAACTTTGGAAATTTTGGAACTTCGGAAAACAATTTTAATCAATACTGTACTTTTCCAATACATCAACCGATGTATAACGAGTATCCGTATGTATAACGAGTATATCCCTACTGGCAATGAAAACCGTAGTCCCTCCTATGGAAATATTAGTGATATTGTCGCACTGCTTCCGGAATTCAATCCATCGTCTGGTAAATCCTTGAACTCACATCAATTTGTAAAGCGTGTTAACTCCCTTCGTAACGCTTATCGTTGGGATAATCGTAAGGTAATATTTGCAGTTCAACAAAAGATGCTGGGAGCTGCTCGTTATTGGGTAGACTCTACGGATCAAATATATCAAACATAGCCCCAGTTTACTGCACGATTTTTAAATGACTTTCCATGTCTCAGCAATCCGGCAGACGTTTACCTTAAGATGTCAAAAACGCATACAGATTCCACCGAGTCACCGTCAGATTATTTCTACAAGATGCTAGCCTTAGGTAAAAAGGGTGAGCTACCAGATTCAGCAATTTGCACACACATTATCAACGGGATTAACGACTACACCCAAAAAAAAATCGTCATCAATATGCCATTATTTAGGTGTCAATGTAATACTATTGAGTGTCAAAAAATCTCTGATATGAAGCACATCTAATTGACACTATTTTGCTGTCATTTTCATATTTTCGAAAATATCAATTTGACACTTTTTGGTGTCAAAAGGACACTACGCATTGGCATTTTTTAGTAAGAATATGTGGTCACATTGACAATATTTCGCAGTCCTCCGTTGTGAACTTAAATGAGAAAAAAAAAATATTGCATTCAATAATTGCAAGCGATGTCACCGTCAGTGTTTACATGCTTACATATATATATATGTGCAGTGTGTATCTATGAATTCGAAGATCGCTGTAACGAATAGATACACATTCCTGCGTAAATATGTATGTATGTAACCGCAAAGTACATTACATATTACATATTATATTATTAGCACCTTGCACTGAAATATTTGTCTCTTTTACGCAATGTCGAGCTCACAATGATTTATCGATAACTGCGCTTGCTTGCACGATAGGCGCAGTTCGAATTTCGAAAATAAAAATACAATTATTGGTATCGACGAGGTAGTGGATTTGGTCAAAATGACACTTATTAGGATCAAAAAGATTTTTCATACAATGTAGTATACTTTTGACACTCACTTAGGATGAAATTGATCCCAAAAATTTGATCCTAGGTGTAGTGTCATTTTCACCCACACTTATCAAATTGACACTCGAAGATTTTTTTTTGAGTGTACGATTTAAAGAGAAAGATATCCAATAGGTATGTTTCGTGTAACGAAGTTCTTCGCGATATTCTTGCATACTCAGCGCATAATATCATAAAGCATAACGCCAGTCAAATGTCAAACAAACGGGATCTTAAAGTCAGCGTTCATAAGCCGAATTCATCCTTGGTTACAAAAAGTCCTTTAAACGATAAAGTCGAAGTATCGGTTAAATGCTACAATTGTCAGAAGGTTGGACATTATTTTTCGAAATGTCCTGAGCCCCAGCGCAAGCCTCTTTGCACGCACTGCAATCGCACAACACACGATTCTGCCAGCTGCCCCGATAACACAAAAACAGGTCCAAAAATTAATAAAATTGACTCTGATTCTGATTCGGAAATCTCCAAATTGATCTCGGTAAACGGCAATGAAACCGTCGCTTTCGTAGATCCAGGCAGTACGCGAACGCTAATTCGTAAGTCATTCGCCGAAAACGTAGGTGTTTTACAACGATGTGCTGTTACTCTAAACGGATTTGGTGGTGGGAAATTCCTTTGCACACAGAAACTTTTCGTGAAAATTGTGATTGACGATTCTGATTACGAAGTTGAAGTTTTGGTCGTAGAAGATAAACTAATAACCGAAAATGTACTTTTGGGTAAGGATATCCTTTGTCGCGTTGGAAACAAATTGATCATTCTCGGTAACGATTGTTACGTAGAGAATTTTCGAAAAATTCAAACAAGCCAAGAGCGTTCCTTAGTTGAGAACGAACTGATAAACGGATTGACATTGAAAAACGCTTCTTGCTTTGCGGAGAAAGCTAATGAGCTCGGTAAATGTTCTCTAACCAAAATGGAAATAACTTTAACATCAAACGTTCCATGCTACACTAATCCATACTGTACGCCTTTTGCACTTAGACCTGTCGTCGGTAATATTATCTCCGAGTTACTCGATAGTGATATCATTCGTCCTTCGGACTCATCTGGAATTGTCGTCGTTAAGAAACAGAATGGTGAACATCGCCTTTGCGTCGACTACCGACGTCTCAACAGTATAACCGTCAAAATACCGTTTCCAATGCCGAAACTGGAGGAACAATTTGCCCAATTAGCCGGGAATGCCTATTTTTCTCAGCTGGACTTGCGTATGGGATATCATCAAGTCGAGGTTTGCGAAGCATCCAAACAATTCACAGCATTTGTAACTTCAGGATGCCGTTCGGTCTCGTCAATGCCCCAGCAGTTTTTCAAGCGGTCATGAACAAAATAGTCAAACGCATGTAGCCAGGTGAGGTACTCGCTTATTTAGATGACGTCATAGTTCCCAGCAAAAAATGCAATATTCTTCAATCAGAAATAACTTTCTAGGGCCATATTGTCAACAAAGATGGTATCACTCCTGGAGAAAACAAGGTGAGCGCTATCAAAAACTTCAAAGTCCCCAATAACGTAAAGGATGTCAGACGATTTTTGGGTCTAACGGGACTCTTTCGAAAGTTTGTTGAAAACTACTCCTTAATAACAAGAACCCTTACTAGATTGTTGCGTAAATCAGACAAAAACTGTTTCGATTGGGGAAATGACCAGCAACGGGCTTTTAACGAGCTAATCGACAAATTATGTTGTGTTCCTGTTCTAGTTCTGTATGACTTTGCAGCACATCTTGAGGTACACATAGATGCTTGTGCGATCGGACTAGCAGGAGTCCTATTGCAATCTCAAGACAAAACGAATTGGCCACCTGTCTGCTATTTTAGTAGGTAGGTTCAGTACTGACGCTGAAAGTAGATACCATAGCTATGAACTCGAGACGTTGGCCGTTGTAGCAACACATCAAAGGTTTAGGGTGTATATTCTAGGAAAACCCTTCCGACTCGTTACTGATTGTTTCGCCATCGCTAAGGTAAAAATCAATAAAGAATTAATCCCGCAAGTCGCACGTTGGTGAATTAAAGTACTGGACTACGACTGCGAATTTATTCATCGTGATGGCAGTAAAATGGCCCATGTGGATGCCATGAGCCGCGCTCCTGATTGGCCTCCTGGAAAATCCTTACAGGAAGTAGTGCGCACCATAATTACGGACGTCGATGACTGGTTGTTAACTATGCAGCTTCAGGATGAGGCTTTCGTTGTTCCAAAGAACGAGAGGTGGCGCATTGTTAAGATGTGTCATGATGATTTTGGACATTTCGGGCTTGTCAAAACAATCGGACGAATTCAACAAAAATTCTGGTTTCCAAGAATGCGGAAATACGTGAAAGAATATATCTCAACATGCATTCAATGCTGCTATTACAAATCCAAAGGAGGCAAGCCCGAAGGTTGCATGCCTTATAATGACACCGATCCACTACCATTTCGGAGGCTACACATTGATCATTTGGGACCGTTTGTTCGAAGCAAACGCGGAAATACCCATATACTAGCCATATCCGATCCCTTCAGTAAATATCTGATTGTAAACGCAGGTAAAAACTCAAAAAAAAGAAGTTTCTAGCTACTTCGGTCTGCCAAAGATAATAATATCCGATCGTGGAACAGCGTTTACCTCGAAACAATTTGAAGAGTACTGTAAGTACAACCAGATTCAACACATTAAAAACGCTGTGCGAACACCTTGTGCAAATGGATAAGTCGAGCGAGCAATCCAAACTGTTCTCAAATATGTACGCGCCATGAACGACAACCCGAAAAATTGGGATCTTACTTTACACAATCTTCAGTGGAGTGTAAACTCTCAAAAGAACGAAACATCACGATTCAGCCCAATCGATTTGGTGTTTAACTTGAATCCTATTGACGTCGTCCAGAATCATCTCACGGCAGCTATACACGCCGATTTGGAAAAAGACGAGAAGGAATCTGTCATCGACAACAGAAACCAAGCGGTCGTCAATATTGCAAGCGAGCGAGCTAAATGGAAACAACAGTTTGACACGAAACACGCTAACCCTTCTATCTACTCCACAGGTAATCTTGTAGTCGTTGAAAACGAACCAGCTGCTACAGGCGAGTCGCGAAAGCTCGAACCACGTTACCGAGGACCCTATATCGTCGTCAAGGTCCTTGGAAATGATCCCATGTATTCAGATTACAGGACGTAAATACTGTTCTGTCTATTCCTCCGACAAAATCAAGCCGTGGTGCTCCAACATCCCTGACCTGGATGTTCCCGACGATGACGATGATCGAATCGAGGACGATCCGAATGCAGGATTGGCCGAGCTGTCACGATCCAGTTCTGATGAAGAAGCATTGAACAGCAATGTGGCAACTCCAAAGCCAGTTGGCGAGTAATCGTGGAACGAGATCGACACGAGCAACGTCAGCTCCGCGAGAACGACACATCGCAACGTACAAATTTCTTAAGCCGGATATATCTATTCATATTTTGTAATCCATTTGTGTATCATTAAAAACTATAACTAATAATACGAGTTAGTGTAATTATTCACCGTAAGTCGCGCTATCTATTCGCCTTATTCCTGACAAACCAACAGCAGCTCACACATTACCCTATACAACGCCTAAGTATTGGAACTGTGTGTGACACAAAGATAATATAGAATTCAAAATATTTATGTTACCTTTTTTTACCTTTTCCAGAAAATGTTTTATCAGGTGCTCATACTACACCTTATTTTATTAACAAAATCAGAAATAATTGACTATGCAAGTCACGAGTATCTTTTATTCAAGAGACGTTTGACGTACGATTCATACGCAGAATTATTCCACTTAACTAACTTAAATTTTTATAAAGAAATAATAAAATTGGAATCAGATAATATAAAAAGGGATACTAATAAAAGGTCACAATGGGAAATTAAATATGACATAGTAAATATGACAAAGTAATCGAATTAAATTTGCCACAACTAATATAAACTAGATCAAAAAGGGGGATAAATGAGATAGGCACTGTGTGGAAATGGTTAGCTGGAACTCCGGGTCATGATGATTTTATTAAAATTCAAAATAAAATCGATGAATTAATTGAGAATAATAATAAGCAATTTATTATAAATTCCAAATTGTTCATAGAATCTCTTTCTGATGATTTTAAAAATGTTTTTATTGATCAATATTTACCACTGCGAAAACATCGCTTACGATTATTAACATTTGATCTGCAAAATTTAATTGACACAATCACATAAGCAAAAATTGACGTTTTTAATACCAAAAAAATATTAAACAATGATGACATCATGGAAATATCAAAACATGAACAAAAACTAGTAATTATCGCTGAGTTAATGGACATCTCTGTTTTTAAAGTCGCACTGCATAAATAACTTTTAATAATTTCTATAAAATACCCAATAATAAAAAACAGATACGAAATATATCACGCTAGAGCGATTTCCCAAATCGATGGGAAACTAGTATTAAGCAATCAAGTCGCAAAATGCGCAGATATGTTTTATGAAATGTCTTACTTTAAGAACGAACTTTTTAATAGTTATCGCACTTTAAATAAAGAAAAAACTTGTTTTACCCGCTTATTAAATGGTGAGAAATCCACTTGTAAAAAAATTAGAGAAAAAAATTTAAAAAAAAAATATACATCATACAAGATGGTGCCATTCTTATAAATGGCAACAATATTGTGAACAACTCCCATTTAAACGGTTCATTTTTGATAACATTTAATGGTACAACCGAAATTAATAATATTTCATATACCAATTTGGAAAACAAAATTCTTAACTACTTAACTACGAACCACTTCAAAAATTGTGAAATATCCGATTACATATTATCAAATAACTTAGAACTTTCTTTAGACAATACAAATATTTTAAATTCTTTCCTTAAAATTAATAGTAGTAAAATATCACTTACCTTTATATTATTAATTTTATTCATTATATATTTGATTTTTTTACTTATAAAATACAAAAATGCTATATTACTTGTAACCAAAAAACAACGGGCAGAACCAGAAAAACCTATTAACCAAGAAATTTGTTTAACAGAATTAAGAGATCAATTAAATGAATTTCAAATTGAATCGGGACGATCCATTTTAGAAGGGGGAGAGTTATCCAACCCGTGAAACGGCTCCACTTATGGAATTTTTTTATAATTTTTATTTTATAAACAAATTTTTGAATTCAATCTCAGCTATGTTACCCTTGCCTTCAGCGACATTGCCTTTGCCTTCGTTTAAGATTCTCCCGATGCCTTTTCCATTAACTTCGAGGGCCACGCTTGACCGTCCTGCTTAGATAAATAAACCAATCGTAAAGTAAACACAAGCTTCCGTTCGAAGCCCAAACTCTTTCGATCGAAGCCCACATTATTGCGTTCTAAGTTCAGAACATATTGCATTCCGATTTTCAATCAAATTGCATCGGTCAGCATAATTTCATTTCAAAAGGAGATGCGACGGTTTCAGCATAAACTTTTATTTTAAACAAAAATTACAGTTCTGGAAGCTTAAGAAAGAAAAGCTTCTGGCCGAGGTTCGTTGGATAATTATACCCGTTACTCGTAGAGTAAAAGGGTATACTAGATTCATCGGAAAGTATGTAACAGGCAGAAGGAAGCGTTTCCGACCCCATAAAGTATATATATTCTTAATCAGGATCACTAGCCGAGTCGATCTAGCCATGTCCGTCTGTCCGTCTGTCCGGATGAACGCTGAGATCTCGGAAGCTATGAGAGCTAGGCTATTGAGATTTGGCGTGCAGATTCCTGAGCTTCTTACGCAGCGCAAGTTTGTTTCAGTAGAAAGCCACGCCCACTCTAACGCCCACAAACCGCCCAAAGCTGTGGCTCCTACAGTTTTGATGCTAAAATAAAAATTTTAACTGAAATGTATTGTTCTCATCAATACCTATCGATTGATATTCCTCCGACAAAATCAAGCCGTGGTGCTCCAACATCCCTGACCTGGATGTTCCCGACGATGACGATGATCGAATCGAGGACGATCCGAATGCAGGATTGGCCGAGCTGTCACGATCCAGTTCTGATGAAGAAGCATTGAACAGCAATGTGGCAACTCCAAAGCCAGTTGGCGAGTAATCGTGGAACGAGATCGACACGAGCAACGTCAGCTCCGCGAGAACGACACATCGCAACGTACAAATTTCTTAAGCCGGATATATCTATTCATATTTTGTAATCCAATTGTGTATCATTAAAAACTATAACTAATAATACGAGTTAGTGTAATTATTCACCGTAAGTCGCGCTATCTATTCGCCTTATTCCTGACAAACCAACAGCAGCTCACACATTACCCTATACAACGCCTAAGTATTGGAACTGTGTGTGACACAAAGATAATATAGAATTCAAAATATTTATGTTACCTTTTTTTACCTTTTCCAGAAAATGTTTTATCAGGTGCTCATACTACACCTTATTTTATTAACAAAATCAGAAATAATTGACTATGCAAGTCACGAGTATCTTTTATTCAAGAGACGTTTGACGTACGATTCATACGCAGAATTATTCCACTTAACTAACTTAAATTTTTATAAAGAAATAATAAAATTGGAATCAGATAATATAAAAAGGGATACTAATAAAAGGTCACAATGGGAAATTAAATTTGACATAGTAAATATGACAAAGTAATCGAATTAAATTTGTCACAACTAATATAAACTAGATCAAAAAGGGGGATAAATGAGATAGGCACTGTGTGGAAATGGTTAGCTGGAACTCCGGGTCATGATGATTTTATTAAAATTCAAAATAAAATCGATGAATTAATTGAGAATAATAATAAGCAATTTATTATAAATTCCAAATTGTTCATAGAATCTCTTTCTGATGATTTTAAAAATGTTTTTATTGATCAATATTTACCACTGCGAAAACATCGCTTACGATTATTAACATTTGATCTGCAAAATTTAATTGACACAATCACATAAGCAAAAATTGACGTTTTTAATACCAAAAAAATATTAAACAATGATGACATCATGGAAATATCAAAACATGAACAAAAACTAGTAATTATCGCTGAGTTAATGGAAATCTCTGTTTTTAAAGTCGCACTGCATAAATAACTTTTAATAATTTCTATAAAATACCCAATAATAAAAAACAGATACGAAATATATCACGCTAGAGCGATTTCCCAAATCGATGGGAAACTAGTATTAAGCAATCAAGTCGCAAAATGCGCAGATATGTTTTATGAAATGTCTTACTTTAAGAACGAACTTTTTAATAGTTATCGCACTTTAAATAAAGAAAAAACTTGTTTTACCCGCTTATTAAATGGTGAGAAATCCACTTGTAAAAAAATTAGAGAAAAAAATTAAAAAAAAAAAATATACATCATACAAGATGGTGCCATTCTTATAAATGGCAACAATATTGTGAACAACTCCCATTTAAACGGTTCATTTTTGATAACATTTAATGGTACAACCGAAATTAATAATATTTCATATACCAATTTGGAAAACAAAATTCTTAACTACTTAACTACGAACCACTTCAAAAATTGTGAAATATCCGATTACATATTATCAAATAACTTAGAACTTTCTTTAGACAATACAAATATTTTAAATTCTTTCCTTAAAATTAATAGTAGTAAAATATCACTTACCTTTATATTATTAATTTTATTCATTATATATTTGATTTTTTTACTTATAAAATACAAAAATGCTATATTACTTGTAACCAAAAAACAACGGGCAGAACCAGAAAAACCTATTAACCAAGAAATTTGTTTAACAGAATTAAGAGATCAATTAAATGAATTTCAAATTGAATCGGGACGATCCATTTTAGAAGGGGGAGAGTTATCCAACCCGTGAAACGGCTCCACTTATGGAATTTTTTTATAATTTTTTTTTTATAAACAAATTTTTGAATTCAATCTCAGCTATGTTACCCTTGCCTTCAGCGACATTGCCTTTGCCTTCGTTTAAGATTCTCCCGATGCCTTTTCCATTAACTTCGAGGGCCACGCTTGACCGTCCTGCTTAGATAAATAAACCAATCGTAAAGTAAACACAAGCTTCCGTTCGAAGCCCAAACTCTTTCGATCGAAGCCCACATTATTGCGTTCTAAGTTCAGAACATATTGCATTCCGATTTTCAATCAAATTGCATCGGTCAGCATAATTTCATTTCACAAGGAGATGCGACGGTTTCAGCATAAACTTTTATTTTAAACAAAAATTACAGTTCTGGAAGCTTAAGAAAGAAAAGCTTCTGGCCGAGGTTCGTTGGATAATTATACCCGTTACTCGTAGAGTAAAAGGGTATACTAGATTCATCGGAAAGTATGTAACAGGCAGAAGGAAGCGTTTCCGACCCCATAAAGTATATATATTCTTAATCAGGATCACTAGCCGAGTCGATCTAGCCATGTCCGTCTGTCCGTCTGTCCGGATGAACGCTGAGATCTCGGAAGCTATGATAGCTAGGCTATTGAGATTTGGCGTGCAGATTCCTGAGCTTCTTACGCAGCGCAAGTTTGTTTCAGTAGAAAGCCACGCCCACTCTAACGCCCACAAACCGCCCAAAGCTGTGGCTCCTACAGTTTTGATGCTAAAATAAACATTTTAACTGAAATGTATTGTTCTCATCAATACCTATCGATTGATAAGAAAAAAAGTTTGCCACTCCCACGTTTACGCCCACAAACCGCCCACAAACTTCAAAAAATCGAAAATATGAACGTGGATATCTCGGAAACTATCAAGGATAGAGAATTGGGATCTCAGATTTAGATTCCGTAACTGAACTGTATTGGTCTCGTCAATACCTATCGATTGACCCAAAAAAAATTTGCCACGCCCACTCTAACGCCCATAACGCTTAAATCTGTCTACCGCCGATAGGTGGCGCATTTCAATCTCGCTTTGCTGCTTGATCTCCATTTCCCTTTGGTCCCTTAAGCTGAGTAACGGGTATCTGATAATCGAGGTACTCGACTATAGCGTTCTTCGTTGTTTTTTAGAATTAAGAAGGCAGTCCTATTTTGTCCGAGATCGCGATCGGTTCGAAAGTTAGAAATAAGAGTCTTCTAATTGTGTATAAAAATAAAGGCTTAACACCAAGTTTGATTAAATAATAATATATATTTTTTTAAATATATTACCAGTGACAATTTTAATTTGCACACAAAAATTGTCTAAAAATCCTATTCTTAAAACTTGGACAAAAAAGGAAAAAATTGTTGACTCTTTGTGGAACTCACGCCATTTACATGATCTTGAAAGTTCAACGCACTAGACCGCTAGGCCACCAATTTTCAAATTTCAAAATCAATTTTTTAGTTTCAACGGCGATTTTAGATGACTTTTTGTTCTACGAAATATGGTGATTTTGTCCTAAATATGAGAAAATATTAATAGCATATGCTCGGAAAAACTCGTCTTAAATAATAGAAAATTTGGCATTTAAGAAAAATTAACCTAAAAAAAAATTATATTTGGCGATTTTCCATATATTTAGGAAGATTTTTCTTAATTTTAGGGCGATTTTTCTAGTATTCAGAAAATTAATTTTATGAGTGCACAGAGATATAACATTTTTAAAAAACTAAACTGATTATAAAAAATTTAAGATACTGTTCCATTTTAATTTAATTCCGTGTATGTTTACCGAAAACGAAATACAACGGTCTATGTATTATTTTGACATTAATTATCTGATCGTTCCTACACTCATAGAAATTTTACTGTAAAATCGCCCTAAAAACAAGGAAAATCGCCATTAAATGGTGGTCAATGGCGACTGGGCAACAAGATAAGGGCAACATTTTCTAAAAATTGTCATGTATTGGTCTTAGATTTAGGGCAATTTTTCTGATTTCAAAGGTAAATACCCTTAACAATGAAAAAAACTGTAAGCATCAACGTTGGTATTTCTTGAAATTATGATGACTTTCTTATTTTATTGGTAAGTTGTCCTAAATTGATGGAAATTTTTCTTGAATGTATGCTGTTTTTCTTGTCTTAAAAACGAGAGCAAGTGCCCTTAAAAATTAAAACAAATTTTTATAAACAAATGTTTGGACATGTTTACTGCTTCTCGGCAAACAGTATCTGCGGTACTTTTTCCAGGAATTATTGAAGGATTATTTGACTTGTCCTTTTTTAAATATAATTTGAGAGGGTGAGAAGGCAAGGTTATAATTCGGCCGCAAATCTGCGAAATAACATAAATATAAAACAACTTACTTCTTGAGAAAAATCTTCGTGGACGCAGCGAGAATTGAACTCACGACATAGACTAAGAATCTATGTAGAGACACCATTTGCTCTGCCCGAACCTCTGCCTTACCTCCTCTGAGAGCCCACTCAAGGTAAAGTTTGAAGATAGCTTCGATTTTTCAACACACCCAACAAGTGCGAAGCAACAGCAATCACATCAATTACAAAAACAAAACAGTGAGTAAGAGCGGTGCAAATATATAATTTCCCATAAAACTCACCGCGGGAATGAATTACTAGGTCCCTCGTACATTTTAAAAACTAGGGAAATTATCGTCTTTCGCCTGGGGGGCATCATTGGCAAAGGCTCAAAAGAGAGCGGCAGAGCAAATGGTGTCTTTATATAGATTCTTACTCTATGCCCCTGGTGACGTTTCATACTCAGCTGGTCCTGGTATGTGCCAAGCTGCATGAGTCCTATATGATTCCTCTTCATAAAAAAGATTCTCGGGCGGACATTGAAAATTACCGTGGCATTGCCAAACTATTTAAGCTACTCCTTAACTTCTGGAACATCTTATCAAACAAAATCACCTCTTAACGAGCTAAATACCTAGTGACGATCGCACCTTCAGCAAACAAAAGTTCTGATATTAACTTTTATGATCTACTAAATAAATACATTTTCTTAATTTTTTTACATTCAAGGTCGTACAGCTAAACCCAAGCATATTGAATAGCAGCGTGCCGAATGTAAAAAATTTTGAAATTAGTGCTTTGTCACAAAGTGGACTGCCGTCCACAGTCATGATAGTTCTCACATTCCCTACAAGCAAAAGGGCGATATTTCTATTGCCTGTCGTTCAGAAGTCACTTTTTAGTAACTTCTGCGCGATAGAAACATGATTGAACACATTTTACATTTTTTAATCGTACAGCTCACGATAAGCACGTAATTTCGCACCCTTTGTTGAGGGGGACACTTAAATATTCTAAGCAATTAAAAACATTTAGAAAAAAACGAAGCAATATTTTGTAAACGCACAAATTTGATGCAAAACCGAACTGTCCACAGACAAATCGCGCAACGAAATGACGCTCGGGCGAAAAATAATAGCGTGGGTCAAAAGGAAGACCCGAGAAATTTTCCGAAAAAAAGGGGTAACGGAAAATTACCGCGACCTCCTTTTATCGCGTGTTTTACCCACTACCCACGTCTTTCTATAGCGCAGAAGTATCTCAGAAGTTACTTCTTCGCGATTCCGACCCTTTTTGTTTTTTGTAAAATGTGTACTATCGCCTTTCTATCGTCCAAAAGTGACTTAGAAGTGACTTCTACGCGATATATGTATACTTTGTTTTTGAAAAATGTGTTCTATCGTGTTTCTATCGCGAAGAAGTTACTAAAAAGTGACTTCTGGACGACAGGCGATAGGAAGGAAGCGTTTCCGACCCCATAAAGTATATATATTCTTGATCAGGATCACTAGCCGAGTCGATCTCGGAAACTATAAGTGCTAGTCTTTTGATTTTTGGCGTGCAGATTCCTGATCTTCTTACGCAGCGCAAGTCAGATAGAATTAACTTTTAATGATCCTATAATTGAGAAGAATATTAAAATGAGATAAAATGAGAAAGTGGGCTCCCATTTAAAGAAGCGATGTAAGCCATCGCAACTATCTGACGAGGTCAAAATTCCAGCCCAAGACAAACAATAAAGTTTTCCGATTTGTCCCAATCGGATATCTTGCATTTTGCAACATAAATTTGGTGGGACGAACGTACAATATCTCTGGGCCAGTCGCGTTACAACATAATTTAAAAATAATAACAAGAAAAGACTGTTTTGATTTTTATTTAATATAAACTGTTTTAATTAATTCTGGGGAAACCCATGGAGGTCCCACGTCAAAAGGGTTAGGGTTAAGCAAGGATTATGTTTAGAACATTATACTAATTTTTTATAAAAATTAAAAATGCCGTTTTGCAGACAACCGCGATTGAATTTTTTTTTTAAGTTTGGACTATAATTTGCTTGGAAACTGTTATGGCAGTTATTTTTATCTGAAAGGTTTGCAGAAATAATATTTAGGGACAATTTTTTTTCTTTTTTACACCATGTAATTTAAAGTAATACACAATCTTACCAAAGGTAGGCATCGCCAAATCTTTGCTTCTGTCAAATGGATAAATTTTTTTTTTTTTTTAATCCTATATAAATGGTATAATATCGTGATAAAAATAAGAAAACGTTTTAAGACCATAAAGAAAATCTCAATACGTTTCACAAAGAATCACTCATATGCATCAGTTAAATTGGCAGAAATCGAAAGGCTCCCCAACGAACTAGTGAGCATATTTCCGTCCGAAAAAAAGAGGTTTACTATATCGGGCGCAAGGAAGCCAGCTCCACAACCATTTTAAAAAAGGGTCGGCCAAAAAAGATATTATGCCATAACCAGAAGAAAATACTTACGTTGTCAGCTCCGATATGGTCGACCTGGTTCAAAAACTTAAATTTTACATTGGGAGCGAGGAGGACTCCATGGAGTTATGAACCGCTACGTATGAAATCAGAAAGAACTTCATTAGTATCTCAGAAAACGATTTGGACGCTGTTATGCAGGAGTTTCCTTTGTTTAAACAGGCGACTGGACTTAAATTTGCAAGCAAGATTATGCCCTGTTTCGGTATATAGATGTTTGTGATGTCTCGTATTGTTATTATATGTATGTTTAAAACTATTTTTGCAAATCTTTGTTAACTATTATTTTTTTATAACTTTTAGTTGGAGTGCATTTAATATATTGATATTTTAATTTAAGAACTATATTTTTTTATCTTAGGCCCAAGGGACTGTATATTGTTTATGGCTTTGCACGCAGTTATAAAACCAACGTACCGGTACACTGCGACCCAAGCGGACCAGAAGTTCTGTCGAAAGGCGACCATCGAAGACAGCGTTAGCAGCGCAGTATTGCATGTCACCGAAATCAATGACATTCAAAACCTGATTGAAACATTGAACAGAAAAAGTGTCGAGTCAAACTTCCCCATTCAACCATTTATAATTGTTGTGGATGTAGACTTTTCCAATTTGGTTGAATACTATGTTAGCTTTAGAAAGTCCTTTTATAAGCTTAACTCTTTCATTATTGCACTAGATATATGTTTTAAAATTTATCAAGTATTTGGTCTAAAGTAACCAAATGAATCCCATATAGTGTGGTCTTTTTATACCCTTCCAGAGGGTATATTGATTTCAGTCAGAAGTTTGCAACGCAGTGAAGGAGACGTTTCAGACCCCATAAAGTATATACATTCTTGATCAGCATGACTAGACGAGTCGATTTAGCCATGTCCGTCTGCCCGTCCGCTTCTACGCAAACTAGTCTCTCAGTTTTAAAGCTATCGGGCTGAAACTTTCCAAAAAGTCTTATATCTTTTGCTGGTAGTATATAAGTCGAGGCCAGCCGGATCGGACAACTATATCTTATAGCTCCCATAGGAAAATTCGTAAACAAATTTTTTTTTTTAATTATAACTTTAACATATAATCTCCAGGCCGTGTAGGGGTGTGAAATTATTAGGAAAAGATTCTTGTATTTTTTTTTAAATATAAAATAGCGCTACTGGTTCCGCAACCTGGTGGCAACCACACATCCTAGAAAATACTAAACGATAATTTCGTATTTTCTAACACTGCTTGTCAGAGGGCTTGCACCCGCCATTTGCGTTTTTTCGTTCTCTTATTTCTAATCTTTCGGCCAAAGCACACGCGTTTTAAATCAAATCGAATTTTGCAAAGAAGTGCTAAGTCCACGTGTGAATATATATATGCACCATATCGGGCTTAATAACCGCCCAACAAGACAAAAGACTAATAAGTAAGCCACCACAAAGCTATTTCCAAACGCCCAAAGTGGCTGGCGTAATTTAGCTGGCACCGATCGCAACATCCAACTTATAGTTGAAAAACTAATTAGGTGAGCATAGGGAATTTAATATTTTTCAATAATTGTGTACTAATGGATAAACGAAAGTAGGAGTGCGCAGCGCTATTTGATCAAATCGCCTGGTGCTCGTTTTGGCCCCCTCTGGCTGCCAACACGTGGAGCGGGGCTACTCGAGCCGAGCCACATACAGTTTACCAGTGCAAATTTAAGTTTCGAGCCAAGCTTTCCAACCGTTGTAAGACGGAGGAAAACTTAAGGTAAATAAAAGTAAACCCAGCCTTGACCAGTTAGTTATTATGTTTGCCGTTCCTAGATTGATACACGTGTTGTTCGCCATATTCTCCTGAGCAGTTGCGAGTAACCTAACCCCGGACTGATGGTTAGCCATCGACACGTCCAACACGAGCGTATCGCGGATAAGCAGACACCCGGGACTCTTGTTCTAGCTGTTGAATCTGCCGCCTCGCAGCTAAGGATTCACTCCCGATCTCGGCAGCCGATCTGACTGTTGCATCGCTTTTGTAGTTTTTAGAATAGATTTAAAGTATTTTACAGTATGTATATTTGGACTTAGATTGACTGTTAACTAATAATATTTTGTAGTTCAGCATACACACATCCTCGTGTACACACACCATCCACAGGCCTGTCTACTGCACTGGAAACAGATTTAAAGTATTCATGTTGTGAGTACGGCATAGCCGACCGTCTGTTAACATCAATCTGAGCCAAGTAATTTAACTATAGAATAACTATAGATTCAAGTTTCGACACCCGTGCTATTTTGTTGAAGACTACCTTTTTTCTTTTTAAAACTTAATTGTTAACGTAAATTTTTGAATGAAGAACATAAATGAAGTCATTTGTACCCATTATATGGTTAATCTGCCATGGGCAAGCTAACGTTAAGAAAATCATAAGCAGCCGCCATGGGCAACTTATCTTTAATTGAATTTTGGTACGTATTTGAGAATGAAGTATAAAATGAAGTGAATTTGTTTGCGAATTGGGACACCTGAAGTAACTGTGCATCAGTAATAAGGGCATTGGCCACATACGCAAAGCGAGCCTATGCAAGGTTGGGTGGGTTTTTGAAGAGGAATTAAAAGACATCTGCAATTCCTCACACTTAGTATAAAATTAGATTCTTTGAGCTTTGGTTTAGTTATTCAATAGTTCCCTACTCTGTCTACTATTTAAGTTTATGTGACGGCGCGGTTCTCTAGGTAGCAAAACCCCACTCCCATTTTCCCTGAGCACAGCCGACCCTGTAGGCAGAGTACGCTGCCAGATAGCCGCACACATTGCCGTGTTCGTTACATATTCTTTGGCGCCCAACGTGGGGCGATCGGAAATCAGGAAAATACCGTATCTTGAGAAGATAACAGAGTTAATTTTTCGTGTCGCTACCCAATGCAATATTCTAAAGTAAAATCCAATTTTTTTTGTATAGTTTCCTAATTTGAGCCTTAATGTGATACTTTGGAATTCAGACATCGCGCGTTCTTGCAGGTGCTGAACCTAGATTATGTTATCGCTCAATCCTAATTCCCATATCAACAATAAATGAATTGCTTCGGAATGTGAGATTTTGGGAAAAGCTCGAATTCGCACCAAGCAACATTATTCTTTTATTAATCACATTTGATACACCTAAGAAAAGTCATTAGAGATTTACTTGTTGGAAATTTCTAGCAAGTACTCATGATTATATTTTTAGAGATCAAACATTAAGTCATTACTGCTTTAAGATTTGTTTAGCTGAATAGTTTTTGGAAAGACACTTGGCAGTAGTGCACTTGCTTCCTAATATTAAAAGTCTTTTGCTCAACAGAAACCCTAATTTTATATTAATATTCATTTGATGCACGGTAACTAAAGGATAGTTCCAATTTTAAATCAGAGTTTTTTATATTTACAATATTTGAGAAATTATTATAATACTACAACATGTCAGTTCAGCCTAATCGAGAGGAGGTTGCAGTCACCGATAGTGGAGATGAACGTTCTTTTTGTATTATTTGCAATGATACTATGGTAATAGATACTGAACTTGCAGAAACCCCTTGTAGACATAAATTTCACAGAACATGCGTGGTACTGTGGTTAGGAACTAATGAAACTTGTCCGCTTTGCCGAAGTGCTTGTACCCTGGTACAACTGATAACCTTTCCTGCTGCTCAACCGAATAGGTCTACTAATGATACTAATAGGGAAGTTCGAGGTGCTTCTGCCAATCAAGCTACTGGTGCCGTTAACCGTACTAGACCAAACACAAGAGCGAATTCCCATCAGAACTCAACGAATCAGAGAGCACACTCTAGCTTGAGAAGCCAAAACACAACACATAGATCAACTGAACGTTCTAGCATTTCCGAAACTCGAGTACAGCAGTTAATCACAGACTCCTTAGAAACCTTTCGCGTTAGCATGGTTGCAGCAGTAGCGGATGAGATCAATAATACGATGCGAAACCTTCAGTTGGCTAATAATTCCCAAAATCTGCGAAATAATATCCCTGTAGAAAATCCTGGTAACTTAAATCGATCCAATGCAAGCAGAGTTGATAGTAATCAAGGCTCTAGTATGCGATTGCCTTCAGGTGATCCTTTGACACAAGCCGTATATCGTCCTGACAAAGTTTCAAGCGTTATTTCTAATTGGAATGTGAAATTTACTGGCATGGCAAATGACATGCCTGTTGAAGACTTCATCTGTAGGATAAATAGTTTGACTATACAATGTTTAAACGTAAACTGGAATTTGCTATACCAATTTGCCAACGTACTATTTTCCGGACCATCTTTACAATTTTACTGGCGTTTCCAGAGAACTTCAAGTGAACCGAATTGGTTTCACCTGTGTACAAGTCTCCGTGAACGGTATAGAGAACAGCGCACTGACGAAGAGATTAAAGACTCTCTTCGACATAGGAAGCAGAAAAGCGGAGAAAATTTTGACGATTTTCTAGATGCTATCCTAACGATTGCAGATGCTTTGCGTGAGCCTATGTCCGACCGTGAACTAGTTACCAACGTTAAAAAGAACCTTAAACCTGAAATACGACTAGAATTATTACATGTTTTGACCCCAAACATTGCCTCCTTAAGAGCAGAGTGCCACAAACACGAACGATTTCTCATTAGCATGGCAGGTAGATCGGCAGCCCGGCCTCCTCCAAACCGGCGATTTGTAAATGAGCTAGTGCAGGTTGAAGAGCCTAGGGAAGAAGAGAATTATCAAACATTGAACAACGTAGAAATAAATGCGATGCGCAATGCTGAGGGTTATAAATGTTGGAATTGTGAGGAAACCGGACACAGATATCATGATTGCCTCAAAGCCAGACGCATATTTTGCTATGGGTGTGGTCGTCTTGACACTTATAAGCCTAGTTGCTTGAAATGTAATCCCCCGTCGGAAAACTCATAAGAGGATGTCCATCAATTCTGACTGGTGGATATCCTGTTTCAAACTCAGCATCAATAGTAGGTATTAATCATCTTCCATCTTGTAATTTAAGTAACTCTCAACCTGAGTCGACAACATATAACCCAGAATTAGACAAGCCCAACTGTATGTTAATTAAAAACACTACAGAGCCCTCACGAAACTTTAAAATTATCCCCTACCATGAAAGAGTACGTAACTATTATCAACGCAGGGCGGAAATATTTACACTACGAATTAATTCCGCCAACAAATCTCGATCGGCTAATAGAATGTGTTCATTTTGGAAACAGCAGCGAAAAATGAAGAAATATGTCGTATCCTCTATTGTTAGGCAGGACAATGACAACCGTCCTTACATCGCTTTGGAATTATTTAACAAAACCTTCTTGGCCTTGCTTGATAGTGGAGCTAACAAATGCGTAGTAGGTGGTAAATTGGCTAAGCTTATTTCTACAGATAATCCAGGGTTAAGGAAGTTAAAATGTTATGTTCGTACAGCCGACGGACAAAATCAAAACGTCACCGCTACCATTGTCGTTCCGATTCACTATAACTCCTTGTCTCAGGATGTAGAATTTTTAATATTACCCAGTATTAAACAAGATATAATCTGCGGAATGGATTTTTGGAAACTATTTGGTTATTCGAAGACCATTTCCGAAATTTCTGACTCCAATGATTTAAGTGACACAGTCTTGCTTAATGCAACCGACCGAAACCGATTACAAGCTGTTATCGAATTCTTTCCAGTGTCTGAAAAAAGTGGTTTAGGTAAAACAACCCTAATTGAACATCATATTGACACCGGTGCAGCAAAAGCAATTAAGCAAAGATATTACAACCTATCTCCAGCCAAAGAGCTTCAGTTATGCCAAGAAGTAGACCGCATGATTAGTCTGGGAGTACTAGAAGAAGCGCCCGCGTCCTCATGGTCTTCTTCGGCAGTCTTGGTCGTAAAACCAGGCAAAGTGAGAATTTGCTTAGATTCTAGGAAGCTTAATTCTGTTACAGTAAAGGATGCTTATCCTACTCCTCTTATTGAAGGTTTACTAAGTCGCTTACCTCCAGTACACTGCATATCGAAAATTGATTTAAAAGATGCGTTTTGGCAGATATGTCTAGACGAAGAATCGAAACCAAAAACCGCAATAACTATACCCAACCGTCCTTTATATCAATTTACACGAATGCCTTTCGGACTAACTAATGCTCCGCAAATACTTTGTAAACTTATGGATAAAGTAATACCTTATAGAATGAAATCACACGTGATGGTACATTTAGATGACCTATTAGTCATGTCTTCAAGTTTCGAAGAGCATCTTTCTCATCTGGCCGAGGTCGCTACGCAACTTCGAAAGGCAGGTCTTACTATTAATATCGCCAAAAGTCAGTTTTGCTTAAAGAAAATCGACTACTTAGGGTACATTGTTGGAGAGGGAACTTTGCAAGTGAATCCCAATAAAGTAACCGCCGTCTCCAACTTTCCTGTTCCAAAAACCAAACGTCAACTTAAGAGATTCCTCGGGATGACCGGTTGGTATCAACGGTTTATTAACCAATATTCGGAACAAACCTTCCACCTAACCGAGTTGTTGCGAGGAATAGAATTTCACTGGAATGATAACGCCCAAGTTTCTTTTGAACAATTGAAAAAGGCTCTGACCACTGCTCCATTATTAGTACATCCTAATTACGAAAAACCGTTTATAGTGCAGTGTGATGCCTCGATCAATGGTGTGGGAGCGCTTCTAGCTCAATGTAATGAAAACGGAATAGAACGCCCTATTGCATATATGTCTAAGAAGCTTAATAGATCTCAAAGGAATTACTCTACTACGGAACTTGAATGCTTAGCAGTAGTTTTAGCTATTAAAAGATTTCGAATGTATATTGAGGGTCATGAATTTACTGTTGTGACTGATCATGCAAGTCTCCGATGGCTCATGACGTAGCAAGACCTTCAAGGAAGACTTGCTAGGTGGGCACTCAAACTTCAAGGATTTAATTTTAGCATAGAACATCGTCGAGGTAGTGAAAATGTAGTAGCCGATGCCATTTCAAGATCTTTTGAATCGGCCTTGCCACAATTGATATCGATGTTCTCCCAGAAATTGATGTGGAATCCGAATTCTTTCAATCCTCCAGCTATTCGCAACTTAAAGAAAAGTTAACGCAGTCTCAACTACCGGATTTTCAAGTAATAGATGGTTTTTTTTATCACCGGGTTGGTTTCTCTAACAGTTCCTCCGAGCATCCGGAAGACTCCTGGAAGCTTGTGGTTCCGGTCGAGCTTAGAGAAGGTGTAATCAAGGCAGCTCACGATCAGCCGTCTTCTTCTCATTGCGGTATAGCTAAATGTTTGAAAAATATTCGAAGAAAGTTTTACTGGCCGCGTATGGTTGTAGAAGTTCGCAATTACATCAAAAACTGTGAGATTTGTAGACTACAAAATACCCCACGCAGAAACTTAAACCACCAATAGGACAACTAATTGTTAGCGAACGAGTATTTCAAAGACTCTATATAGACTTTATTGGTCCCTTCCCAAGGACGAAAAGAGGTAATATAGCAATCTTTATAGTACTCGATCATCTATCGAAATTCACGTTTCTTAAACCGGTGAAGAAGTTTATAACTCAAGTCGTCGTGTCATACCTGAAAGAGGAAATTTTTGATTGTTACGGAACGCCTGAGGTTATAGTAAGCGACAATGATTCGCAATTCAAAAGTCATGCATTTTCTTCTTTTCTTTCTAAGCATGGCATTACCCACACGTGCACCGCAGCCTATTCGCCGCAGTCCAATGCCGCAGAAAGAGTTAATAGGTCTATTAATGCTGCATTGAGAGCCTATACCCGATCCGATCAGAGAGAATGGGATAGATATCTTAGTAGTATAAACTGTTCTCTGCGTCGTCATATACACCAGTCAATAGCTGAATCTCCATTCTTTGTTGTTTTCGGGCAGCATATGATTTGTCACGGAAAAGATTATAAATTACTCAAAAATCTCAATTTGCTTAATGAAAGTTCCTTACGACTAATCCGACAAGACCAGTTCTCTACGTTACGTTTTGACCTCCAAAAGCATTAAGACAAAGCTTATGAAAAGAATGAGCAATCCTATTACCTCCGATCTAGTCCTCGATCTTTTCAGGTAGGAGACGAGGTAATTAAACGAAACTTCGCCCTTAGCAATGCCGCCGACCACTTTAATGCTAAGCTTGCACCGGTAGGAATAAAGGTCCGTGTCAAGCAAAGACTGGGAAACTCTCTCTATTTACTTGAGGATTTAAACGGAAAGGAATTAGGAACATATCATGCAAAGGATATTTGGTAACAGTAGACACCCTTTTTCAGGTTTTATCTTTGTCATAAAGACTAAAGATTAATCCTGTGCTGTAGGGGTGTGAAATTACTAGGAAAAGATTCTTGTACTTTTTTTTAAATATAAAATAGCGCTACTGGTTCCGCAACCTGGTGGCAACCACACATCCTAGAAAATACTAAACGATAATTTCGTATTTTCTAACACTGCTTGTCAGAGGGCTTGCACCCGCCATTTGCGTTTTTTCGTTCTCTTATTTCTGATCTTTCGGCCAAAGCACACGCGTTTTAAATCAAATCGAATTTTGCAAAGAAGTGCTAAGTCCACGTGTGAATATATATATGCACCATATCGGGCTTAATAACCGCCCAACAAGACAAAAGACTAATAAGTAAGCCACCACAAAGCTATTTCCAAACGCCCAAAGTGGCTGGCGTAATTTAGCTGGCACCGATCGCAACATCCAACTTATAGTTGAAAAACTAATTAGGTGAGCATAGGGAATTTAATATTTTTCAATAATTGTGTACTAATGGATAAACGAAAGTAGGAGTGCGCAGCGCTATTTGATCAAATCGCCTGGTGCTCGTTTTGGCCCCCTCTGGCTGCCAACACGTGGAGCGGGGCTACTCGAGCCGAGCCACATACAGTTTACCAGTGCAAATTTAAGTTTCGAGCCAAGCTTTCCAACCGTTGTAAGACGAAGGAAAACTTAAGGTAAATAAAAGTAAGCCCAGCCTTGACCAGTTAGTTATTATGTTTGCCGTTCCTAGATTGATACACGTGTTGTTCGCCATATTCTCCTGACCAGTTGCGAGTAACCTAACCCCGGACTGATGGTTAGCCATCGACACGTCCAACACGAGCGTATCGCGGATAAGCAGACACCCGGGACTCTTGTTCTAGCTGTTGAATCTGCCGCCTCGCAGCTAAGGATTCACTCCCGATCTCGGCAGCCGATCTGACTGTTGCATCGCTTTTGTAGTTTTTAGAATAGATTTAAATTTTATAGAAATTAAGCTTATTACACGGGTACAGTATGTATATTTGGACTTAGATTGACTGTTAACTAATAATATTTTGTAGTTCACTCAGCATACACACATCCTCGTTTACACACACCGTCCACAGGCCTGTCGACTGCACTGGAAACAGATTTAAAGTATTCATGTTGTAAGTACGGCATAGCCGACCGTCTGTTAACATCAATCTGAGCCAAGTAATTTAACTATAGAATAACTATAGATTCAAGTTTCGACACCCGTGCTATTTTGTTGAAGACTACCTTTTTTCTTTTTAAAACTTAATTTTTAACGTAAATTTTTGAATGAAGAACATAAATGAAGTCATTTGTACCCATTATATGGTTAATCTGCCATGGGCAAGCTAACGTTAAGAAAATCATAAGCAGCCGCCATGGGCAACTTATCTTTAATTGAATTTTGGTACGTATTTGAGAATGAAGTATAAAATGAAGTGAATTTGTTTGCGAATTGGAACACCTGAAGTAACTGTGCATCAGTAATAAAGGCATTGGCCACATACGCAAAGCGAGCCTATGCAAGGTTGGGTGGGTTTTTGAAGAGGAATTAAAGGACATCTGCAATTCCTCACACTTAGTATAAAATTAGATTCTTTGAGCTTTGGTTTAAATATTCAATAGTTCCCTACTCTGTCTACTATTTAAGTTTATGTGACGGCGCGGTTCTCTAGGTAGCAAAACCCCACTCCCATTTTCCCTGAGCACAGCCGACCCTGTAGGCAGAGTACGCTGCCAGATAGCCGCACACATTGCCGTGTTCGTTACAGCCGAAGGACTTTAGCTTCCAGCGCCCCTTCTTTTTATACACGTTACTCGTAGAGTAAAAGGGTATACTAGATTCGTCGGAAAGTATGTAACAGGCAGAAGGATGCGTTTCCGACCCCATAAAGTATATATATTCTTAATCAGGATCACTACCCGAGTCGATCTAGACATGTCCGTCTGTCCATCGTCCGTCTGTCCGTCCGGATGAACGCTGCGATCTCGGAAACTATAACAGCAAGGCTGTTAAGATGTGGCGTGCAGATTCCTGAGCTTCTTACGCATCGCAAGTTTGTTTCAGCAGAGTGCCACGCCCACTCTAACGCCCACAAATCGCCCAAGCCTGTGGCGCCCACAATTTTCATGCTAGATAAAAAATTAACTGAAATGTATTGGTCTCGGCAATACCTATCGATTGATCAATAAAAACTTTGCCACGCCCACTTTAACGCCCACAACGCTTTAATCTGTCTACCGCCGGTAGGTGGCGCATTTAAATCTCACTTTACTGCTTGCATATCTCCATTTTCCTTTGGTCCCTTTAGCTGAGTAACGGGTATCTGATAGTCGAGGTACTCGACTATAGCGTTCTTCCTTGTTTAATTATTAATTTTAGTATTATATACTAGCTTTAATTTGTTAAAATAAATAATAAATAAATAAACACAACCTCCTACGCTTGGAAATAACCTTTTTTAATTAGTTCTGAATTTCGAATTTAATTTTATCAAAATCGGAGGACTATATCATATGGCTGCCATAGGAACGATCGGAAAATTGGTGGGAAAATAATATGAAACAAATTATAGCTTTAATGGTTTTCGACATATTATCTATTGGGACTATTGGAAATATCATTTTTTGTATTTTTATACCCGTTACTCGTAGAGTAAAAGGGTATACTAGATTCGTCGAAAAGTATGTAACAGACAGAAGGATATATATATTCTTATTCAGGATCACTAGCCGAGTCGATCTAGCCATGTCCGTCTGTCCGTCTGTCCGTCTGTCTGTCCGTCCGGATGAACGCTGAGATCTCGGAAACTATGAGAGCTAGGCTGTTGAGACTTGGCGTGGAGATTCCTGAGCTTCATACGCAGCGCAAGTTTGTTTCAGCAGAGTGCCACGCCCTTTCTAACGCCCACAAACCGCCCACAAACTTCAAAAAATCGTAAATATGAACGCGGATATCTCGGAAAATATCAAAGATAGAGAAATGGAATTTCAGATTTAGATTCCGTAGGCTTGAGCGCAGCTCAAGTTTGTTACGCGAATATGCCACGCCCACTCTTACGCCCACAAACCGCCCAAGCCTGTGGCGCCCACAATTTTCATGCTAGATAAAAAACTTTAACTGAAATGTGTTGGTCTCGTCAATACCTATCGATTGATCCAAAAAATGATTTGTATGAATAAAAAATATGTTCGATTATGGAGAGTCATATTTAGGAAATAATTGTTGGTGATTTGGTGCCGGTGGGAAATAAGGTTTGGCAATATATGACCACTTTAATAAAAAGTGATTTTGATTTAAGCATCTTAAACACATAAACCATTTTAATAAAAGAGCACAACGAAGGCTATGTACAATTATTTAACAAACCACTTAAACCCAAGTACCATTTTTTAAATCACTACCTAGAAATTATTCGAAGAAGTGGTCCTCCTAAACACTATGGAATTTTTAGATTTGAGGCGAAACATAGAGAGGCTAAGATTTATTCTAGAAATTTATTGTGCAGGTAAAACATTCATTAAGTCAAGATTAAAGTTTTGCTCGTTTTTAGAAAATAGTATAAAATCATTCCCCAAAACATTTTCGATAATTAAAGAAACTTTTTGCGATATAGAAACAGCAGAGTTTTTCTATATGATAGGTAGTTTAAAAAATAGGTTTAAAAACGTTATAATAATAGTTTGCAGTACAAAGAGGTAACATATAAAAATTTTTTTTGTTTAACAATAAGACAAAATGGGGAGGGTATAGAGTTTCATAAAATAAGACACATTTTAATTAATAGTGACGAAGGAGTATTTATTTTAAGTGATCAATATGATCTTTTCGAGTTTAATAAGCACTATCAAGAAAAGAAAATTCTTTAAAAATTAATAATATACGTATTTTCCAAGGTCCCCCTGTTAAATATCATAATAAAAATGCTGTTGGCTATGTAAGATTAAAATTATTTTAAATAAAACTGTATGCATACCCTTCAGTTCTGCAGTAGGGACGCGGTGACATGGCTCAAGTCAAAAAGCTTTTTTGTTTTTTTTTTGTGCCTAAAACGCTGTGCCGCTGTTGACGTCAGCAGAGCAGTCGGCGCAGCGTAGAAGACTGTCAACGAAAACGATCGTGCAACAAAGAGAGGCAGATATTCGGATATTTCCCTCTCTTTCTTGTCTTATAATCTGCCTGCACTCCGCGCTCGCAGAGACAAATATCGTCCGGTCCGTTATTTTTTTTTGCGTCTCTCCGTTATGTTCGGCTAGCGACTAATATTTCGGCGGAAAAATTTTCGTGGAGCAGCGACATGTGAATGCCCTAATATCTTAGGAGCATTATTGTGTATCGAAAATATACAACTTATATTGTTTTATAAAAGTAAATTATTTGATTATAGTAAAATTAAGTAATTTGGATTTACTTATAATGTTATGTTTACTTATTATACATTTTTATTACAATATATTTTTTTAGTGTAATTATAGAAAATTAGTCCGTTAAAATTGATTTCAATATTTAAAACATAGGTAGTATTAGTATTAACATTTTTAAAAAATTGCATATTGTATTTGTTACTTAAGAAGTAAAAACTATATAGTCGGATATATTTCACTTTAGAAAGGGTATAGGTGCAGTGGCACGCGCCAACAGCGAAGAGAAAACAAAAGAAATCTAGTAAAGGGGTGAGAAGACTTGGTGCATTCTGTTTGAGTGATTGAAAGGAAAGCATCCATTTTAATGGTGCGCAGCAGAGTTACTTTAATCGTTTAGTTAATATAATAAAGTCAGGTAAGTGCTACATTAAGTTTAAGATGTTGTGCATTGATCTTAGTTTAAAGTACGTAAATTTTAAAGGTATTCAATGGGTTCCGTTAGCCGAAAGTGGATGACGAAATGTTTTGTGCCAATAAAAATTCTGCAACACAGCTATAAAAGGTAAATATACAATTAAACAAATAAAACGCATTTTTTAAACATATGTTTTTTCAGGAGCGTTGGCCAAGGATTCAGAGGACCCGGACAAAGGTTTAAGAACGGCGATGTCTAACGTTAAAAATAAGCTTACGAAGCAAAAAAACAAACAACAATTGTACAATTTTTGAAAATCTAAACAATACCATATAATTAAAATGAATTAAAATGAAATTAAATATGTATGTATTTTAAATTCTATATTTTTTTAATTGAAAACTCAAGGAAAAATTCTGATTTTCACAAGTGATTCACTTGGGACGTGTCCCTTGCAAGTGATTTCACAAGTGAAAACTCAAGGAAAATTTCTGATTTTCCCAAGTGTTTCACTTGGGACGTGTCCCTTGCAAGTGATTTCACAAGTGAAAACTCAAGGAAAAATTCTGATTTTCCCAAGTGATTCACTTGGGACGAGTCACCGCCACGTGACAGGCCATACGAAAAATGAGTATAAGGAACAAGTGAAATCCCGTAGGACTTCGAAAAATTTTCATTTGAATTTTCACTTGTGAAAATGCGGACATCCCATACAATTTTCTATATGGAGCGTCACTTGTTCTTCACTTGTGCACGAGGACATGTCCCAGGTGATTCCCAAGGTGATTCACAAGTGAAACTTTTTTTTTGGAACTGAAGGGTATTTATGAAATAATAACAATATAAAAAATTAAATAATAATAAAAGAAAAACAAGAAAGGAAGTTAACTTCGGTAAGCCGAAGTTTGTGTACCCTTGCAGGTATAATTATTAAATTTTATTCGAAATTCTAAAAAATAAAAAAAATTATATTCTCAATAGTATAAGATAAGCTGTCAAAAAACACCGAAGATATAATTTGTTTCACATAATTTTTCCACCAATCTTCCGATCGTTCCTATGGCAGCTATATGATATAGTCGTCCGCTTTTGATCAAATTAAATTCAAAGTTCAGAACTAATTAAAAAATGTTATTTCCAAGCGAAGGATTTTATATGTTAAACAAGGGACAGCGCTATAGTCGAGTACCTTGAATATCAGATACCCGTTACTCAGCTTAAGGAACCAAAGGGAAATGGAGATATGCAAGCAGCAAAGCGAGATTTAAATGCGCCACCTACCGGCGGAAGACAGATTTAAGCGTTGTGGGCGTTAGGGTAGGCGTGAAAAATTCATTATTCAATAGAATAAGTTAGCCGCGCACTTTGCTCTCTCTGAGCGCCGGCAGTGCTTTTTTCTTTGCCGCTAAGTTCGGCCGGCAACTATTTACATACACACACATACACGCGTAAAAACATTTCGCATTGTCTGGCACTGACTTCATAGCTTTTTCTCTTGGGAGGTTTGTGGGCGTTAGAGTGGGCGTGGCAGTCTACTGAAACAAACTTGCGCTGCGTAAGAAGCTCAGGAATCTGCACGCCAAATCTCAATAGCCTAGCTCTCATAGCTTCCAAGATCTCAGCGTTCATCCGGACAGACGGACATGGCTAGATCGACTCGGCTAGTGATCCTGATCAAGAATATATATACTTTATGTGGTCGGAAACGCTTCCTTCTGCCTGTTACATACTTTCCGACGAATCTAGTATACCCTTTTAGTCTACGAGTAACGGGTATGAAAAATTAGCTTTATTCATCAACGTAATCTCCATCAAGCGCAACGCAATCATTCCAGCGCCGCTCTAACTTTTTTATACCACTTTTGTAGAACGATTTATCTTTTTCCTCAAAATAGGCCTCAGTTTCAGCGATAACCTCTTCATTCGTGGGAAATTTCTTAACGGCAAGCATTATTTTCAGGTCTGCGAACAGCCAGTAATCGCTGGGAGCCATATTTGGCGAATACAGTGGATGTGGGAGCAACTCGAAGTTCTATTCATGTAGTTTTGTTTGTTTTGATTAACTTGTGACACAATGCGTTGTCTTGATGAAAAAAAATTTCGGCCTTCAAACGCTCTTATAACGCTATGTAATATTCACTGTTGATGGTATGTCCTTTCTTAAGATAGTCGATGAATATTACACCACGCACATACCAAAATACCGAGGCCATAACCTTTCCAGCCGATTGTTGTGCCTTCGGGCGCTTTGGACGAGGTTCATCAGTTGCTGTCCACTCAGATGACGATCGTTTTGATTCCGGAGTAAAGTGATGGATCCATGGATCCACTCCTAGCACAATAACTCACAAACTAGTGAATAGAATATCATAAAATTTTAAAAGTTGTGTTTTGAAGGTTAGCAATAAGACTAGCGCCATCTATGTGTTAGGCCCGGGACTTTTCAGGCCATGTGTTAGAAGGAAGTTTTTTCGACCCCATAAAGTATATATGATCTTCATCAGGATCACTAGCCGAGTCGATCTAGCCATGCCCGTCTGTCTGACTGTCTGTCCGTCCGACTAAACGCTGTGATCTCGGAAACTTTAAGGTAGATTCGTGAGCTTCTTGCGCAGCGCAAGTTTGATTCAGCAGGGTGCCACGCCCACTCTAACGCGTCTAGCGCACACATTTTTTAAAATATTTTGTAAAAATGTGAGTGCGAGCTAGTTTTTATAGTCAATACCTACATATCTACACTCCAAATATTATTAAAATCGGACAACTCATTAAAAAGATGTAACCAAATAAAAGTCAATATTTTGCAAATCAATCGATATTGCACACCACATGCAGCAAATTAAGTGTTTCCACTAATACGCCGCCAAGCCGCTTGGGCGCCATAGGCTAGTTGGCGCTGTAGGGCGCTATAGAATAAGAAGATCGGTGGTCCTATAGGCTAGGTGTGTTAGTGAAAAAAACTAAGTTCATTAAGAATATCTCCATCCCTCCCGCACTCCCTAAAATTTCTATTATTTAGGGCGAATTTTTCCGAGATATGCTTTTAATATTTAATCATATTTAGGGCAAATCGCCTTATTTCGTAGAACAAAAAATCATCCAAAATCGCCCTTGAAACTAGAAAATCGCCCTTAAAATTTGAAAATCGGTGGCCTAGCGGTCTAATGCGTTGAACTTCAAACACATCTAAATGGCGTGAGTTCGAGCCCACGAAGTGTCAACATTTATTTTTCTTTTTTGTGCAAGTTTTTAGAATTGAATTCTTAAACAATTTTGTGTGCAGAGGATAAAAAAAAATTTAGAACACGTCAAAATAACAAATAAAAAAAATGTATATTACATTAAAATAATAGTTTTTTAAAGTATTTAGTCTGAGTGGGTAAAATAAAACATAATTTGTTGTCGTTAGTGAGAATATTTCTCAGAATTAAATTGAGAATTTGTTACTAGAAAAATTTGAGCCTAACGCGATGCGTCTTCGGTGCAGCTGTAGTGCTCTCGACTGCGAACCCAGCGGTCGTGAGTTCGATTCTCGCTGCGACCACGAGAGTTTTTCTCAAGAAGTAAGATGTTTTATATTAATGTTATTTCCCTGATTCTGTTTGATGACTACTTCTGAGTTCATATGATTCTAACTAGCAGTTTACCAACATGCGTGCAGCGGCCAAATAATAACCTTGCCCTTTTCTCACCCTCTCAAATTATAGTGAAAATAGGACACTAAGTCAAATAATCCTAAAAAAATTCCTGGAAAAAGTACAGCAGATAATGTTTGCCGAGAACCAGGAAACATGTCCAAGCACAATTTTTTTATAAAAATTAGTTTTCATATTTAGGGCACTTGCTCTTGTTTTTAGGGCGCTTCACCATATTTTCAAGAATTACCGCCGTTGATGCTTAAAATATTTTTTCATACGTTAAGGGTATTTACCTTTGAAAACAGAAAAATCGCCCAAGACTTAAGAAAATTAACCCTAGATCTAAGAGAAATCGGCCTAAATGTAAGTCCAACACATGCCTATTTTTAGAAAATGTTGCCCTTATTTTGTTATCCAGTCGCCATTGACCCCCGTTTTAGGCCGATTTTCCTTGTTTTTAGGGCGATTTTACAGTAAAATTTCTATGAGTGTAGGTTAATGGGTGGGGCCGGAAACAGGGAGCGAAAGACTAAAAAACGGAAAGTGGGTGGGGTCCCGCGGGGTACACATGAAATCAAATTGAGCACTGATGATGACAAAAGTTGAACGGGGTCAAAGGGAATGGAATTGAGCACGTTGACCATTGACTAAATGGCTGCCAAGCATGCGAGTCAGCAAAAAAAAAATTCAAATCATACGTAGTTTTTAGGGGTCAACGCTTGTGTTATTTGCTGAGCCGTGGCAATAATTCAGTTTCGGTACATATAAATCCCAAAGGCGTTCTGCAGTACAAATATTTTCAGGGCGACTGTATGTTGCTTAATTAAGGATTCTTGGAGGCAAACAACCGCCTATCGATACTAGCTTATACAAATAGCGATCCCAGTCAATTCCCAATTCAATCGCAATCGACCCTGCTTCCCTTCTACGGCGACGACGAGCATCCGCCCTCTCGCCTTTCCCGCGCCAAAGCGCTTGAGCAAAAGCAATTTCCTGGACTTTTTCCCGACCGCTTGCAGACACTCACAGATTAAGACGGCAACCCCACTCGAAACGCATTGGCTAGCTCATGGATGCCTCGGTCCTATGCCTCGAAAACCTACATGAATGCGATTATGCCCTTGCAGCAGTGGACGTGCATGAGCTGGCGCTGTCCCCACGCTCACAGCCCATCCAGCGTTAAAATTGCGCGCTGTAAGTAAGAAATCATTGAGGTTGGTCAGCACACTAGCGGACAACAACCAGTGCCATGTGGGCAGCAGCTTTACTACACCACATTCTGCCCCTTGTCCTGGTGACGGCCCATAGTTGAGGGTAGTTGTCAATGGGTTGGGGGACTTGCTCCTTTGCTCGGTCACCGCAAAAGTTTAGTTGCAAGTGGCGGCTCCGCTTGTGGCGGTCATCTGTCTGTCGGTCCGCTTATCTGACTGCCAGTTGCATTAGGATATCAATTTGCAGGACACGGACTCGCTACCTGCGAAGGGTGAGCGTTATCAGAGCTTTGGCTATTGCGTTCTATCGGTAGACCGACGCTCCAGCACGTGACAATGACAAAGTGAGTTCCGTTCGCAAATGTGTCACAGTTTTGGTATCTTGGAACCAGGGAGTTAGGAGTCCCTGCGAATAAACCAAAGAGAGTTTTCCCAGAACGGATTCTCTTAATTGTTCTGCGTCATGGAAACTGGAATCAGCTGACCCGGAGTCCTTCATCGGGTGAAGCCGAAGACGCGAAGCGAGAGGCGGACACGAGTCGCCGCTGAGCTAAAAGCTGGCGGGAGCTTTCGCTCACTAGAACGAGGCGCATGAGCAGATTCTCTTTTCCAGTAGCGAGTGTTTTCGAAGGCCAACTGAGTCCTGGTCGTTCCGGGTCGTCCTGTCAGTACACTTTGTTTGCTCCTTGAAAGCTGTGCACGCTGCGGAAGCGACGGCATCGTTCCAAGCCTTAGTAGCAACAACAACACATCAATACACAAACAACAAGGATACCCGAGTGCGCGGGGCTGGGGTTAAAGTGGAATTCGTGGCTTACCGGTGGCAAAAATTATATTAAAAGTAAAGCATGGCCAAAATGAAAAAGTTGTTTGTTTGCCCGTTTAAGCGATGTGTTTTCCTAGCTAAAAGTGCCTCTGTTCGGTAAATTGATCCGCGGCGGGCGGAAAATTAGTCAGTGATTGCGCGTCAATTGAACCTTTTCCGCTTGCTTCGCTTCCCTACACTGGCGGAGCAACTGCGAGTGCGAACATCAAAAGTCAACGGTGACAAAAAGTGAAAGCGGAAACGGAAACAGAGACGGCAGAGCGCTACAGGAACTGAGAAACAGGCAGCGGCGGTGGCCACTGTATAATGTGCGCGCTGCATTGTTGATTTGTTGCCACTTTGACCCAAATCGCATTGCGTCCAAGACGGACGTAAGTCTGACGGAGGCTTTAGTGCGAGGAGTACATAACTGAAGGGCCCACTCAATGTCACCGCCAAGTAGAAGTCGCAAGTTAACTAGTTGCTGCTAAATACGAAAAATACCACTCATCATCAATCCGCTCCAGCATCTTTTAAGGGGTCAGCAGCACTGGGAAATCAGTTGTGAGTATGTCACGTGCTTAGTATGACTTTCCGCATCCCGCTGCCTCAACTTAGCTTGCTCAGGCATCGAGTTGGCATATTAGTTTGAGAGTTTGGGCTTTGGCTTATTGCCTGCGGCAAGCACAAACTTGGCCGCTGCCAAACACACAGCATGAACGCCGCTGGAAAGCACATAATTTGCGCACACACAAAAGAATCTTTTGGTAAAATTGACCAATATAATAGAAAAACGATCCACAACCATAGTATTGTCAATTTTATCCATCAAATAGTTACTCTTACGTGAAACGTGAACGTGATAGAACTTTATAATCAAAATAAAAACAGCTAATTTTTAAATTGCCCCTTTTAAAAGTGACTTTCAGTTCCCACATATGTTATATATATGAATATATAATGTTGAATATATGTTATGAGTAAAGACTTTAATTTCAAAGTTTTTCTTGGCAGTCTAGGTGTACGAGACGCTGGACCCAGTTGGGAATTATAAAGAACACATTGCACTATAGGGTAAATGACCACTTTATCTGGCATTAAGCATTTCTTAAAAGTGTTCCAATTGGAATAAATTGGTGTGAAAACATTGTGCCTCAAACTGAAAATGCTAATACCTACCAGTTTTATGTTAGGAAAACAGCTGTAAATTCAGCTTTTGAATCCCAAAGCACGCACGCCAAGTTTGCGTTTTTTTGCCGTGGTCTTTGTTATTCATTTATTTACATACAAATCAACAAATAAACGCACAAATCCTTGAATATGGATTTCCCAGACTGTTTAAATTGTGCGTGTTTATACTAACATTTGTTAATTTTATAAAAGCACCTTAAAATGGATTTTGGGAAAAAAATCTCAACATTGGATAGGAATTTTGGAAAAGAGTTTTGCACCATTTTGAAGTGCGTCTAAGTGTATGTTGTAGCGTTGTCAATTCTCAATCCATAGCTGTTAGTCTTATTCTGCACTTTTCTGCACTATTGGTGGACATTTAACTTTTCTCAGGTAACCTCACTTTTTATACCCGATACTCGTAGAGTAAAAGGGTATACTAGATTCATCGGAAAGTATGTAACAGGCAGAAGGAAGCGTTTCCGACCCATAAAGTATATATATTCTTAATCAGGATCACTAGCCGAGTCGATCTAGCCATGTCCGTCTGTCCGGATGAGCGCTGAGATCTTGGAAGCTATGAGAGCTAGGCTATTGAGATTTGGCGTGCAGATTTCTGAGCTTCTTACGCAGCGCAAGTTTGTTTCAGTAGAGTGCCACGCCCACTCTAACGCCCACAAACCGCCCAAGACTGTGGCTCCTACAGTTTTGATGCTAGAATAAAAATTTTAACTGAAATGTATTGTTCTCATCAATACCTATCGATTGACTGTGGCTCCTACAGTTTTGATGCTAGAATAAAAATTTTAACTGAAATGTATTGTTCTCATCAATACCTATCGATTGATAAAAAAAAAGTTTGCCACGCCCACAAACCGCCCACAAACTTCAAAAAATCGTAAATATGAACGTGGATATCTCGGAAACTATCAAGGATAGAGAATTGGGATCTCAGATTTAGATTCCGTAGCCTTGTGCGTAGCGCAAGTTTGTTACGCGAACATGCCACGCCCACTCTAACGCCCACAAACCGCCCAAGCCTGTGGCGCCCACAATTTTTATGCTAGATACAAAAATTTGCCACGCCCACTCTAACGCCCACAACGCTTAAATCTGTCTACCGCCGGTAGGTGGCGCATTTCAATCTCGCTTTGCTGCTTGCATATCTCCATTACCTTTTGGTCCCTTTAGCTGAGTAACGGGTATCTGATAGTCGAGGTACTCGACTATAGCGTTCTTCCTTGTTTCAACATCGATTAGTTTGCTGTATGGAATAGCAAAAAGGACCGGCGTCAGCAAGAAAAGGCAACACAATGCTTCTTCGAAGGCCATTCAAACAACGATGTGGATAATGCAATTTTAAAAGAAAAAAGCCAGCATTCTGCAATAGCCTGCATTAAAAAAGGCTAAGTTGTCATAGAAATTACTAGTACTTTGATAAGCGGAGCTACAACGTTTTCCTTAAAAAAATCCCTTGGGCGACCACCAATTTAATTTGCGTCAAAAGGGAAAGCGTTAAGAGGCTGCAAGCAGCTGAATTAGCGAACTCGCAGAGTAATTAATTCCTCCTGCTAGTGAAAGCAGCAAGCGCAGCCGCCTGGAGACAATAACTACATGATCTCGCCACAGTTCTTAGAATTCCGAGAGGAAGCCAAGCCATTCAGAGAAGGCTTAACAAAGCTCACACCCAGAAAAATAATAAAGCAAAGGTCATGGCCTACAAAATTAAAAAATGTACTAAAACTTAATTTATAGGTCATGTACTGCCTAAAAATTTATATTTTTGCACTTTTTGCCCGACTTTTTAGGTCACAGATGGCCTAATACTCGTAGAGTAAAAGGGTATACTAGATTCGTCGAAAAGTATGTAACAGGTAGAAGGACCCCATAAAGTATATATATTCTTGATCAGGATCACTAGCCGAGTCGGTCTAGCCATGTCCGTATCTCCGACCGTCCGTAAAAAAGAGATCTCGAAAACTATAAGGGCTAGGCTATTGGGGCTCGGCATGCAGATTCTTAAGCTTCCTGCGCAGAGCAAGTTTATTTCAGCAGGGTGTACGCCCACTCAAACGCCCACAAACCGCTTAAAACTGTGGCTCCTAGAGCTTTAATGCGAGAATAAAAATTTTATCTGAAATATATTGTTCTTATCAATACTTTTTGATTGATTCAAAAAAAAGTTTGCCACGCCCACTCATAGCCGCCCACAAACTTCAAAAAGGAAGGAAATCCTATGTCTATGCTGGACTGTCATCGAACCAGCCGGGCGTTAGAAAAAGAAACAGGAGCGTTTCGTCATCTAGGGGTCTGCAGAATGCCAAGGAACAATGTATGTGTGTTAGTGTACCACAGTCTAGAAAGACACGGCTACGCGGCAGTTTTAGGACTTAGCATTGTTGTCAAGGGCGTATTTGTAATAGCGTTTATCATACGCTCTGAAGCCGCCCGACTTATTAAAATGTCAACTTGCCTGGGAGCACAAGAAACCGCAAATACATAAATTCGACACTAAAAAGTGGCTCAAAAAAGTACTCACCTTACTCGACATACTATTGTTTTCTCTAGTCTTGATTTCATGTGATTGTGTGCATATGAATGTCCTAAGACGAGTGTGTGTATTGCAGGCTAGCTTTTTGCTATGCTTTGAGCTTTGTTCTGCTTATTTTTATTTATTCAAAATATTCACAAGCAGAATAGCAAAGACAAATAAAACACAAACATAATTTAATAACGGATTACACGCAGAGGCTAGGCTCAATTTGGGTACAGAAGACGATGCCGATGCTGCTGCCACAGCAAAAACAGTAAGTGGGACAAGCTCGTTTGGACGGTATGTTAGTTTCACATTCAGTCATGAGTCCCGCTATTTGGCTGACTGCCTACAAGAGTCACTGGATTAGTGTGTTGACTGGCTGGCAGCCTGCTGGGGCTTCCATCACGTCCCTGTTTTGTTTCACTTCATTGCGTAACCTACACAAATCTGTTTTACTTTGGCTTATAAATTCATATTTATTTATTAAACTCCGCTTACCGGCTTCTTCTGGTTGTTTCTAACTCAGCGCAAATTTGTTATCCAAGTGTGCCATGCCCACTGTAACGCCCACAAAGGCTAGCAACGTCAATCAAAGTTTTCGCATATAGGTGAAGCAATTCCGAAATCAGCATTTCTCACCTTCTAAAAGAAATATTTATATCCTTGATCAGGATCACTAGCCGAGTCGAAATAGCAACGTCCGTCTGTCCCTTCGTCTGTATGAACGCTTAGATCTAAGAAATTATTAAAGCTAGAAAGTTGGGATTAGGCATGCAGATTCAAGATGCTCTTACGCAGCGCATGTTTTTTTCAGCAGTGTGCCATGCCCACTCTAACGGCCAAAACGCCCAAACCGCTATTTTTAAAAAGTGTAAATAGAAACTATAAAAGGTAGAAAGTTGGCATTAGGCATGCAGATTCTAGAGGCTCTTGCGCAGCGCTAGTTTATTTCAGCAGGGTGCCACGCTCACTCTAACGCCCACACAAGCCCGTATCGCTAAAACCTGTCTAGCTCCCAAATTTTTAATATTGTGTAAAAGTGTAAATGGGATTTTGTTTAATTGTCTACGCCAACTACATGCCAAAAATTTTTCAAATCGGACCGTTCGCAAATATTGTGTGCAGTCTCGGAAACAGTCGATTTGCTGCATGCATATCTCACTCTCCCTCGCACTCCACATATCTGAGTAACGGGTATCTAATAGTCTAGGCGTCGACTATAGCGACAAACCGACCAAGGCTATGGCGCCCACAGTTTTGATGCTAGAATAAAAATATTAGAAATGAGTAAATTTAGATAGTATTTAAAGGTGGTCGCTCTTTCAGCTGGACCACCGAAAGAATTTTTCAAGTACGGACAATCGGGACACCAGACCTACATACATATTTTCATGAACGGTGTTGATAACTTATGAACTGTTTTCACCCCATTTCATTCAAGGCATTTTCCAGTGAAGCGTTCATAATTTCACCTCAATGTTCATGATTTGACCGCTTGGAACTAAAACATAGCGAACGGATTGTTGTGAAATCATGAAAAATATTCTTGATTTTGTACTTTTCGACGAATCTAGCATACCCTTTTACTCTACGGGTACCCGTTACTCAGCTAAGCGGAGTGCCAAGGGAGATATGCAAAGCGACTCTTTCAAAGGCTGCACAATTTATTTGCTTATAAAGCAGGAACAGGCTTTTCAATGATACCAGTTTCATGGTACTGACATTTTATTTATAGTTGCTATGTCCAACCAAACTTTTCTTCCCATCCCTACTCTCCTGAGCACTTAACATTTTTTTGAAAACACCTGAATTGACCAAACTAAGAGGTCATAAATGATAATATTTATAAGTCATAACTGACCAAATTTATAGGATATATATGGTCTTAAATGTTCAATTTGGTATGATTCTTGAAATTTTATGTATGTAATTTTGACACTTTCTATGTAATATTCTTTTCCTTTCCATCATTAGCTTTTAGCTTAGGATACAAATATTTATAAATATAAATTTTCTCTAGAAATCATTCAAAAAGGTCACTAAATTTAACAATAAGTAATTACTTTTTTTATTATCATTTTTGACACCGATATTCTCATTAAATTGCCTCTAAAATCGACCATAAATTGTTACTACTTGCTTTACCCGAAAAGTTGAAACCTAGTCCACATTATAATAATTTAAGGTTACTAAAAAATAGGAACACTTTTATCTCGGTGTGCCCTTGCAGCAAAGACCAATATAATGTCTTCTAATGTCTTTGCATGCAGGTCGTTTCAATGGAAGCAGTGTACACACAGGGCTTTCCATTATTAGAAAACTAAAAAAATAATTAAAGAAATATTTGAATTTTATTCCATTTTAATTTATTCGCGTATATGTTTTAGCGAAAAGATAACGGTTTTTGTATTATTATGAAATTTATATTTCCATGTTTCCTATGTTAACTAAATGATTTAGTAGTCCGATTTTAATTAAATTTAATTTATATTTCTATAATAACAAAAAAAAGATATATGCTGGAGTAGAAGAAAATGTGACCAAAAATTACAAAGCTAGAAATATTTTCCTATTATTTCCCCATTAATTAATTTTCCCAATAACTTTAAAGCTGGGCAGAAATGGACTTTATGGGTTCAGAAATATCTCCTTCACTGCGTTGCAAACTTTCAACTGAAATATACCTTCGAGTTGAGAAACATCGATGTTTACTTTAAAGCTGGGTATAAATGGACAAAGGGACAGACAGACAGACTTTATGGGTTCAGAAACGACTCCTTCAATGCGTTGCAAACTTTTAACTGAAATAGACCTTCGAGTTGACAAACATCGATGTTTACATTTCTATCAACATTAAGTTTTTTTTTTACTTGTACCTACTGGCTGTGGCATTATTGACGATGTTCTTGCCAGAAAGGGGTGTAAGGTCAATAGTTTATAAAAAATATTAAAAAGTGTATTTTTTTAGTCGGATATACAATTATTTTTCGTCAAAAAATTGTATATCAGAACTTTTGTATGTTGATGGTGCGATCGTAACGACCCCTTACCTCGTTAAAAGATGTTTTGTTAGATACAATATTATTCTCAAAATTGTTAAAGAAATGTTTAAAATATGGTTCTTAGCTGGGGATTTTCTCTCAACAGAGGCAGACGCCTAACCAATTGGGCCATCACACCGTGTTTCGCGCGAGTGTAAGTTCAAGATAAATGTTGAGTCAACAATTTTGCTGAAACTTAAAATGCAAGTTTTTACAATATCAAACAAAAACACTTCTAAACGAGGTACAAATCTAGTGACGATCGCACCTTTAACAAAAAAGTTCTGGTATCACATTTTGTGACGAAAATGTATTATACAATCTACTAAATAAGTGCACTTTCTAAATTTTGTACATTCGGCACGTTGCAGTTCAATATGCCTGTGTTTAGCTGTACGAAGCGCGTCGAATGAGAAAAACACAGGTATATTGAATTGCTTTACCTTATACCAGCACCCTCGACTTTCAGGTTACTTACTTTGGAGAGCATTGGAACAACAATTTTGTGCATGCGTTCTACTTGTCCGTTTCTTTTTGTTACGCCTGTTGCAATCGGCAAATGTTGGATTTTCTCCCTATCGCAGTACTCCTTCACAGGTGGGTTGTGAATGCAGCTCCACGATCTAAAACTATCCTGTACGGATTTCCAAAAAAAAGCCTGGCGCTTCAAACAAGTTAAAACTTCTCCAACCCCTGTGATTCTTGTTGTATCCTACCATACGTACTTGGAAAAGGCATCTACGATCACGAAAACGTGATATTATCGTTATTTGGTCAACCCCATCGGGCCAATATGATCGACATGGTATGTGACGACCGGCTTGTCTGCTTTGTCTTTCGGTGTAAGGAACCCTTCTTGCCTACCAGCCTTCGCATTCACAAGGACGCTCTCTACGGAGCTATCGAACACTCGCGCTACTTTCTCTTTTAGCTTCGGAATGTAAGACGACTTCTCGATCAAATCCTGAGCTTTCTTGATTGAGAAGTGTCCTTGCTTGTGACAGTTTTGAATAATCTTGGTTTCCATGAGTGAAGGAACCATTAGCAACTCTTTATTCACTATGTAGAAGCTCTCATAGCCTTTGGTATCAACGACATTTTTGAGTACCTTCGTCCAATCTTCTAAAAGCTGTGCCTCCCGCAAACGATGAAACAAACTGTCGGTCAACGTATAACATGACACCCTACTCAACGCATCGACATGTCTCATCTTTGAACCTGATCTTTGTTCTATTTCGTAATCGAAATCTTTTAGATACAACGCCCATCTCGATACTCTAAGCTACTGGGCTTAATAGTCCCTTCCTCTAGACATTCTTGAACCTGATCATCGATGATTTTCTGATCGCAACAAGCTAATCATCTCGGCTGTTGGAAAACAGGCAACTCGTCTGTTAACAAGATCTTTATCTCAGCTGGGGAAGTGAGATTTCTTTCTAGCTTTTGATTATCGATCAATGACTCCACTTCAGAAACTACTTCCTGACTCAAATGCTCCAAACCTACTGCCGAATCTGTCTTAGAGTCTTTCGTTCTGATCATGCACAGACTTTCGAATTCTCTAATTGGCTGCATACAAGTACTTTGCCCTGCCTTGTTATCGTCTGATCCTATCGTTGGTCTTTTCTGAACACTTTGAATACTTGACGAAAATATAGTGCCAGACTTGGTTACAATCATGTCAACGCTTTCTAAGATTGTATTACGAATGTTAGAACCCGACTTTCACTGCTCCCGGTCAAAACTCTCTGACGACCCATCAGACTGCTTACTCCTTCGACTAGCTTCAAGAACACACGCCTAAGCATGAAACACAGTCCACACCTGTGTCCGCCAGTCTGACCTGTACTTCTGCTTCACTTTGTGCTGCTCGGTGTCCTGGTCGATCGCATTTGAAACATTTTTCCCTCACGGGACAGTCTTTCTTCATGTGCGACGAATCTCCGAAATGAAAACATTTCCTAACTGATCCAGCTACCTCATCTTGTTTTGTGTCGTGCACTGCCTTGCTACCCTGTGAACCATACTTGTTTACTGGTTTGAATGAACCACGTGTCTTTTGATATGCGTCGATTTTTAGCTTAAGATCCTTGAGGTTTCTGGTCTGATATAGCATTGCTTTATTTGACCTAGCATCTGGAATGCCCTCAACAAAATGCTCGACCAGACTCTAACCTTCCGAAAAAATGGGCTTTGCAATTTCCATAAATGCATAAAGGAACTCGTGCTGCTTTCGTTTTCCCAATGAGGATAACTTGATTCCAAACTCCTTTAACAAAGCCGATTTCAAACTTGCCCAGTTTTGATATTTATCTGGCTACGCACAAACATCTTTGCTACTCCACTAAGCAACTGTTTTACATACACAATCAACTGTAAAGAGTTTTACTTAACTGTAGCTGCACTATCTTCCAACTCTCCTATACATGTGTTTATATCTGGGGAATTCGACCCAGAAAACTGCGAAACACTGCTCTCGACATCTTTCAATGTAAGCCAAAATCTCGCTTCTCTCTATTTCACCACTTTGTCCTGTACAATATTAAGATTAAACAATGTTTTCTTAAGTCTAGTATCAAAAGCAAATTGTAAATAGATCCTGTCTCTGGAACTGCTTGATTTCAGTGTTATCCCCACTACTTTACATAGAAATAGAAACAGACTTCCGGCAACAACGAGTGAGTATGGCGATGCGTTGCCACTTTTCACTCACATTGCAACTAGATATCGAGTACAACCTAGGAATATCGAGTATTACTTAGAAATATCGGGTACAGAAAAAAAAAGATTTTAGATTAGAAGACGATATCACTGTTTCACTGCCGTTTAAACATTTCAAGGCCCTAACATAACGTTTTGGTACAAACTGACAAACAAAATAAAATGTTCATTTTGAGAAGTCCGCCAAAATCTTGGCTTGCATATAACTTTCGATCGGAGCATCGTAATTTAACAAATAAGATGTCATTAAATATAACTAGACTAATGAACTTGTGCATTTATCCCCAACGGCGCCGAATTAGTTTTTTTAAGTCTTGGTATGCAATCCTTTTAGTTTTTGAGATACCTTTCGATTGATGTATCACTCGTAACGATCGGACGATCACAGTAGATTTTCATTTCTTCTTGTATATATAGTAGTCGCCTTGGCACACTCTCCTGGTGCGCTTCGTCACTACGTGGACTGCCACGTGATGTATCAGTAAATATATTTTCTTATGTTGATTTGCCCACAATATTTTTAAACATTACACAATGTAAAAATAATGCTTTATTTTAAAAACATTTGTATTTATGCACGTTTAAAATTTGTATTGCTAAAAACTTTTATAGCACGTTTTTTTGTACAATGACATTTTAAAAGATCGTATTTTCTCTGTGCATAATCAAGCGGAAGTCGAAGGCGGGCTTTGCGAATTTTTGACTGGGAAATTATACGGGCAGTTTTCCGTGCCACCAATCCTGATTGTCCAATCCTAAGTGCTGTCAAGTTATCAGCGTACTATTTTTAAGCTGAGCTCTGAATTATTCAGGAAATTGGCTAATTATCAAAATAGCTTGGATTTCGTGTCTCCTGAACTGGGATGTGTGCGCATCGAACCAGAAAAATTAATGAATTATTAATAACTATGTCAGCCGTCTGCTAATGAGATGTTGTGTGGACTACAGTTTTCTGGTGTGGGTGTAATTTACGCACCGGATGGTATAGGCTACTCAACCGAACACTTCATTTTTGTCATTGCTTGCTAGGTCTAAGCAGAAAATCATTAGCAGCACAATTCGGCTTTAATAGAACGACGAAGGACCAAGTGCAGTAGGATACTTGACTCAAGCACACACACGCCAGCGCACACTGTGTAGGTATAGCAAATCAGTGCACTATAAGGATTCAGGACCAATGGATACCTGGAGGACTAAGCTGAGCGTGCATACGTTTTGGTTGCTCGTTAACTAAGAATAAATTACAAGTAGATATAGGAAAGTTTCTTTGTCTTTTCGTGACTTTCGCCTTACTTATTATACCCGTTACTCGTAGAGTAAAAGGCTATACTAGATTCGTCGGAAAGTATGTAACAGGCAGAAGGAAGCGTTTCCGACCCCATAAAGTATATATATTCATGATCAGGATCACTACAATACTGGGATTAGGCATGCAGATTCCTGAGATTCCTGCGCAGCGCAAGTTTGAACGCGGATATCTCGGAAACTATCAAGGATAGAGAACTGGGATCTCAGATTTAGATTCCCTAGCCTTGTACGCAGCACAAGTTTGTTACGCGAATATGCCACGCACACTCTAACGCCCACAAACCACCCAAGCCTGCGGCGCCCACAATTTCCATGATAGACAAAAAATGTAACTGAAAATTTAACTGAAATTTATTGGTCTCGTCAAAACCTATCGATTGATCTAAGAAAAAATTTGCCACGCCCACTCTAACGCCAATAACGCTTAAATCTATCTACCGCCGGTAGGTGGCGCACTTCAATCTCGCTTTGCTGCTTGCATATCTCGATTTCCCTTTGGTCCCTTTAGCTGAGTAACGGGTATCTGATAGTCGAGGTACTCGACTATAGCGTTCTTCCTTGTTTTTATACCCGTTACTCGTAGAGTAAAAGGGTATACTAGATTCGTCGGAAAGTATGTAACAGGCAGAAGGAAGCGTTTCCGACCCCATAAAGTATATATATTCTTGATCAGGATCACTACCCGAGTCGATCTAGGCATGTCCGTCTGTCTGTCCGTCCGGATGAAAGCTGAGATCTCGGAAACTATAAGAGCTAGGCTATTAAGATTTGGCGTGCAGATTCCTGAGCTTCTTAAGCAGCGCAAGTTTGTTTCAGCAGAGTGCCACGTCCACTATAACGCCCACAAACCGCCCAAACCTGTATAACTGAAATGTATTGGTCTCGTCAATACCTATCGATTGATCCAAAAAAAACTTTGCCACGCCCACTCTAACGCCCACATAGCTTAAATCTGTCTACCGCCGGTAGGTGGCGCATTTCAATCTCGCTTTGCTGCTTGCATATCTCCATTTTCCTTTGGTCCCTTTAGCTGAGTAACGGGTATCTGATAGTCGAGGTACTCGACTATAGCGTTCTTCCTTGTTTAAATATTAATTTTAGTATTACACACTAGCTTTAATTTGTTAAAATAAATAATAAACAAATAAACATATAACCTCCTACGCTTGGAAATAACATTTTTTAATTAGTTCTGAATTTCGAATTTAATTTTATCAAAATCGGAGGACTATATCATATGGCTGCCATAGGAACGATCGGAAAATTGGTGGGAAAATAATATGAATCAAATTATAGCTTTGATGTTTTTCGACATATTATCTATTGGGACTATTGTAAATATCATTTTTTGTATTTTTAAATTTAATAATGATAACTGCAAGGGTATACAAACTTAGGCTTGCCGAAGCTAACTTCCTTTCTTGTTAATTTTAAGATCTTGAAATATTCCGTTATTAGTTAAGTCTTATATATTTAATTTCTATATTTAGTTCTTTTATAATAATCAAACAAAAACACCTCTTAACGAGGTAGAAAGTAGTGGCGAACGCGCCTTTAACAAAAATTTCTGATACCAACAATTATTGCGAAAAATGATATTACATTCGATAAAATAAATAAACTATATTCAATTTATGATTTCGGCCCGCAACAGTAAATATTTATTTACCTACACGTAAATTTTCTGTTGTAGCGTGCCGAATACATAAATTTAATATAGTTTATTTATTTTATCGAATGTAATATCATTTTTCGTCACAATTGCTGATATCAGAAATTTTTGTTAAAGGCGCGTTCGCCACTACTTTTACCTCGTTAAGAGGTGTTTTTGTTTGATATCATAAGGTTTTTTTTGTACAATAGTTTATTTTTTTTTTTTTTTTAATTAAGTATAATTATTATTAATTAATTAAGTATAACTCTTTAATGTAAATGTATAGCAACTAGTATTTGAATGTAACGGCGTGGACCCGCTAGTTCGTGGAACTCGCCCGGAGTCCCCACTACCGCAGGACGCTGAAAACGAGCACCTTGCTGATCGGGCTCAGGAGTTGGAGCCGGAAGATGATTTGGGGGAGGATTTCTCTGCTGAGGATGCCAACCCTAGGTCGGAACTGATTCCTGCAGCGGCTTCAAGGCCCAAGGGAGACGAGTGGTTTGCCGTAGCTGAAGGAGTATTGTCGCTACAACAAATACGCGCTGAAATCGAAGCTGGTAAAAAGAAGCTCCAGAACATTCTTTCGCAAGTAAGAGCCGCGTCGCAAGCAGTTGCCAATGACGTCATCAACATGGCCGAAAACTGCAACCAAGCAGTGAGCAGCGAGGGAGTAAATCGAGCAGTGCAAGGCGAAAACTTCGAGGGAGCAGTTGACGGAAAAATACCAAACACCGATGGAAGTGCTGATATCTATAGCGGAGCCGATATCGATGTAAGCAACAGTGTTGAGCAATATCGAGTGGCAGTTGTAAACAAAGGACCAGGAGCGCCAAATATGTCACTTTCATTTGCCAAGGAAATCATTATGGATTTCGATGGATCTTCGTGTGCAAACATTTGGAGCCAGCAAGTACGCAACATTGCTGAAATGTACAACCTGGATGCAGTGGGCATGAAAATGGTGATTGTGTCCAAGCTGAAAGGCAGCGCTCAGCGCTGGTTGCATGCAAATGCTACGCGTATTATGGAGCCGGCAGATAATCTTTTGGAACAGTTGATACTAGCATTCGGCGATAAGCTTTCAAAAGCAGAGGCGCCACGCAAATTTGAAGGTTTAAAGTGGCATCATACCGAAAAGTTCGCGGTGTATTTTGAAGCAAAGACAATGCTAGCAAGCAGCATCAACATTTAACCTGACGAATTGGTTGACCAGATAGTCGAGGGAATACCAGCACAGAATTTGCGTGATCAAGCCCGGATCCAATGCTTCACAGATCCGATGCAAGTTCTCCGTGCGTTTGCTGGTATCTGTTCGGACAAGCCAAAGGAATTGGTGACGAAGGAGCTGAACAGGAATAGAAACGACAACGGAGGATTCCGCTGCGGTAATTGCAACGCCAAAGGACACATCGCTAAGGATTGTCGAAAGCCAGCAAGGGTGCCAGGATCTTGCTATGCTTGTGGCAAGTTCGGTCACTTCGTAGCCCAATGCGAGGAAAGAAAGGGGAATGCTGAAAACAAATATGTAAGGTATATTAAAATTCATTTTGACAGTCAAATTATATCTCCTATGGTTACAGCATGCATCTTAGACTCTGGCAGTCCAATTTCATTGCTTAAAATATCTTTGTTGCCCAGGGAGGCCCAACTACATAAAGTTATAATGTTCTTTAACTTAAACTTGGTATAAATAGAAGCCCATTACAAATCTATGGAAAATTTTTATGTTTTGTATTAAAAGGAAAAATAAAATGTTACTTCAATTTAACAGTTGTTGCCAATGAGTCTATGATACATGATGTGGTTTTGGGTAGAAATTTCATGGAAGCTTGCGATTTAAATTTAGATTTAAGAACTTTAAAGATGATTACTGTAGAAGATATATCAAAACATAACCCGACGAGTGCTACTAGAAAACTGTCGTTGCGCATTGCTGAATTAAATAATAATATTGAGTGTTTAGATGATTATATAACCGAGGATGTTTTGGAATTGGCGACTGAAGTTGTAAAAGCGGATCATGCAGTCGTCAAAGATCATAATAAAAGGATAGGTCAAAGGGCGATGATACAAAATAATGAAACAAGGAGTCAAACAGTTACGGAACGGAACAGTGAAACAACGAGTCAAACAGTTACGAGACAAAATAGAGAAAATGACGGTCAAACAGTTACGGGACGAAACAGTGAAACAACGAGTTAAACAGTTACGAGACGAAATAGCGAAAATATCGGTCAGACAGTTATGAGACTTAACAATGAAACAAAAGAATATACAAATGTAAACAGGCAACTGGAAATAGACAATTTTGAAACCGAAATACTTAATATCGACTGTACAAACAACGAAACGATTGAATTTAACTGGGACAAAAGCACTACATATGAAATACAATGTTGTTTCTTGAAAATAATTGAAAACAGTTATGTAAAAGCAACTAGACCTGAAAAGCCAATGATTAGAGCAGAAATGAAGCTATGCCTAGATAATGCAAAACCTTTCAGTTGTAATCCTCGACGATTTTCATATACAGAAAAAAAAGGCTTCAAAAATTACTTGACGAATATTTGAAAAGCGAGATAATAAGACCAAGCGAATCAGAATTTGCAACTCCGATAGTATTAGTCAAAAAGAAAACAGGTGAAATTAGATTATGCATTGAATATAGGAAACTTAACCAAACACTGCTAAAAGATAACTACCCACTGCCACACATCGATGATTTATTAGATAAATTAGTTGACAAAAAAGTATTCTCAAAGTAAGATCTTAAAAATGGATATTTTCATGTTTTTGTAAATGAAGAAAATTCGGGACAATTGAAGGACAATTCGAATTTTTAAGAATGCCAATGGGTATCAAAAACGCACCAGCTGTTTTTTAACGCTTTGTTAATAAAAATTTCAATGACATGATTAGAAACAACAAAGTAGTAGTGAACATGGATGATATAATGGTCGCCAGCAAAGATATTAATGAGCATTTGGAAACATTAGAAGAAAGTTTTAAAAGGCTTACACAGAACAGATTTGAACTTAGACGTCAGGGCAGACGATTGGGGCATTGAAGCCGTAAAAAATTTTCCAGTTCCCTCTAAGGTACAGGCAGTACAAAGTTTTTTGGGACTTTCTTCATATTTTCGAAGGATTATAAAGGATTTCTCTACAATAGCAAAGCCTTTGTACGACCTGTTAAGGAAAAACAAGGCATTTCAATTTGGTGAAGAGATTAATTGTTTTCTGTCTAAAGGAAAAACTTATTGAGTCACCAGTACCAGCGTTATATAATTACAAGGACGATACAGAATTGCATTGTGACGCGAGCGCTCTAGGATTTGGTGCAGTACTGTTACAAAAGAAAGATGATGGCAAGTTACATCCTGTATTCTATTTCTCTAAGCGTACTACAGCAGATGAGGCTAAATTACATAGTTTTGAACTCGAGACTTTGGCAGTTATTTATGCTCTTCGTAGATTTAGGATATATTTGCAAGGAAAGCATGTTCGACTGGTAACCGACTGTATTGCACTTAAGTTAACACTTAATAAGGCAGAACCTAACCCGAAGATATCAAGATGGGCCTTGGAGATGGAAAACTATGATCTTGAGATATGTCACAGGGCTGGAAACAAAATGCAACATGTGGATGCTCTTAGCAGGTATAATAATATTCTAATAGTGGAAACCAACAGCTTTGAGGAAAATTTAGTCATTTGTCAAGGAAAAGATTTAAGAATTAAGAAGCTTAAAACCGCTTTAGAGAAAGCAGAACTTAAATTATTTGAAATGAGAAATGGTGTAGTGTATAGAAAAGCATATGACAATAGGATACTATTTTACGTACCAGAAGAAATGGAAGACCAGGTACTATATAAATACCATAACGAAATAGGACATGTAGGAAGAGATAAAATGATGGACATTATTTTAAAAACGTATTGGCTTCCAAATTTAAAAGAAAAGTGCGTTGCGCATACAGAAAATTGTATAAGATGTGTAGCGTTTTCACCAAAATCAGGTAAGGGAGAAGGTTTTTTAAACAGTATTCCCAAGGGAAGCAAACCATTCGAGTTAATACACATTGACCATTATGGTCCAGTAGACTCATCGAGAGCAAAAAAGCATATTTTTGTGGTAGTTGACGGATTTACGAAATTTGTAAGACTCTATTCAACCAAATCAACAGGTACAAGGAAAGTAATAACGGCATTAAAAGATTACTTTAGGGCATACAGTCGTCCAAAATGCATAATTTCAGATCGCGGTAGTTGTTTTACGTCGAAGGACTTCGAAGAATTCATGGAAGAATGTGAAACATTTCAAGATAGCCACAGGCTCATCACAGGCCAATGGTCAAGTCGAAAGGATTAACAGGAGTCTTAGACCAATAATAGCCAAATTAGTTGATCAAAGTAAAGGTGTATACTGAGACAATGTTAAAGATAAAATAGAATATGCTCTTAATAATACGTTGCACAGAAGTATAAGGCAACTTCCGAGTAAAATGCTATTTGGAGTAGAACAAAAAGGAAATATTGTTGATGAACTTAAGGAAAAGCTAGAGGACATAAATGAAAATACAAAATTAGATAGTTTAGCACAGATAAGAAAAAAAGCTGCGACCCACCAAAAACAAGTTCAAGATTATAATGAAAAATTGTATAATAAAAAACGTGTAAAGGCTAGAGGGTATAAAAAAGGAGACTATGTAATAGTGAAGAATTTTGACTCGACTGTTGGGACTGCTAGGAAACTGATTCCCAAACATAAAGGACCATATGTGATTGCAAAAGCGATGCGCAATGACAGATTTTTATTAAAAGACGTCGAAGGGTTTCAATTAGCACGAAGTCCTTATCTAGGTGTTTGGACCCATTGGATAAAGAGTAAAAAAAAAAAAAATCAAAAATAAAAATGTAATTTATAACAAGAAAATGAAACTTATGTAACCATATACTATAAAGATAAAATAAGCATAACTTCTAAATAACTTCTAAATCAATATGTCTTGATCAGGTGTTCAACCAGTCAGGATGGCCGAATTGTAGTAGGATAAGTGACTGGATATAAGTATAATTAAGTATAACTCTTTAATGTACATGTATAGCAACTAGTATTTGAATGTAACGGCTAGCTGTTTAATAGTCGTTAGCATCTAAAAGTATCTCCTGTTGTAAAGTGGCCAACCTGGCAACTCTGCTAAAATGTTAAGTATCGATATTGATCGCAGCCAACTTCAAGTAATCGAATGTAAAACCGACGCTATGTATAAACCGGGCAATTGCGAATAAGAAGTGAAGGAGAACAGTCAAGTTTAATAAAGTGTGTTAATAAATATAGCAGTTTACTACTATAATATATAATTCTAAAAAATGTATAAAGACTATAATAAACTTTCACGTCCCACTTCGGCTTAACTTTATTCTAATAAGGTATGGGTTGTTTACATTCACATTGTAATAAGAATGAAACATCTAGTATGAATATTAAACCTTTTAATAACAAGTTTTATCGCTTCAATTACCTATTTTAATAGCACAAGTTTGGAGTCTCAAGGGCTGTATAGTTTCAGATTCCAAGAGAAATCTGTCGTTTCTTACATTTCCCGCCGAACTAGCGTGTTTTTCCAAAGTGGTAGAACAAATAGATCAAGTTTCCTATTTCGATTAGCTTCATGCAAGTAAAGGACCCTAAATTCAGAACAGATTTTCCGTTTGAAATAATCTAATAAGAAAATTTTTTTTATCAAATTGGTTTTTTTCTTGTTTATTCCAATAAGTATGAAGTATTTCGTATACGGAGCTGAAACGAGTTGCACTTTTTATCGCTTAATATCTTTTAAACGCTAGTTTTTAGGGCAAAAAGTGTTTTATATCAAAAGTTGGGGAATCTCAATTTAAAAAGAAATCGTTCGACTCGAAAATAGTCAAAAAGTGCTTTTAAAAAATAACTTTTTGTCATAACTCGAAATCTATTATATTCATACAATTTAACTATATAAAGAGTATTTACCAAATTAAATTATCTTTTTAGAGATATATAGCACGTTTCTGTAGCATTAGTTGTTTAGATACTATAAGCATTTTAAACCTGGCATTTTTTTTGATTTTCCGCTAAACTAGCGGGTTTTTCCAAAAGTCGTAGAACAAACGTTTTCTGTTTCATCGGATTTCAACAAATGAGGTGTCATTCGATGCGTATTCTCAGTAAGAATAAAACTAGCTAAGCAGCCTACCGTACCCAGCAGCTCCAATTTTCCAAATTTTTGCTTTTACGCTTTCACCGCTTTTTTCCCAAACAAATCTATATTTCGAAAGAAAAAAAAAGAAAATCTATATGCAATCTTCTTAGTTTTTGCGATACCTTTCGATTGGTGTATCACTCGTTACGAAAGGACTATAATGGCAGATTTTCAATTCTGCGGCTATATATAGTCGTTGTCTTCGCACGCTCTCTTGCACGCTTCGCCACTACGTGTACTGCCGTCCAAAGTGATAATACCTAGCCATTAATCATGTTTTAATCAATTTTCTGACCTCAATAACTTATGCTTAAACTTTAAGCATCACCACAATTTAAGGGAAATTGATACATATGTGTTTAAGGCAATTGCAACCAAAAGTATTCTTGTTTTCAAAGATTCAAAGCCCATCTTAGAAGGCATTTAAATATAAGATCTGTCCACAACTTGACCAACACAGGGACCGCAGAGTATAGATCTCTGAGTAATTCAGGGGAACACAACATTGAATATTTTGACAGTAATGAAGATTTGGACGAAATTCCGAGTGGCTCTCAAAATGGAATCCCACAAAGTGCTAAAACTAGTGTAAAATTATCACTTGAAGAAATAGCTAGCTTCGGATAAAAAATATTAGGACTATACCAAAAGCACTAACCGAATTGCATTCTAAAGATAATTTTTATAGAAAAGATGTTTAAATTGTTCAGAACGTCATTGAGAAGGTCAATTCGTCCATAAATGAAATTTCTGCCGAAACTCGGTCTCAAGCAAAATTGTTTTTGGACTTTTGTTCCAACCCATTTAATAGCATTGGTACGGAACACAAGTTTTTAAAGAAACTACATAGTGACAAAAGTTTTGAAATGCCTAGAGTATTTAACGTGAATAATGTATTAGAAGAAACTCATACGAATTACAAGCCAACTCTTTCTCCATCGAATATAAAGGACTGTATTATGCCAAATCAATTCCAATTAAAACAAGGAAGAACGCTTTAGTCGAGTACCTCGACTATCAGATACCCGAAGGGAAATGGAGATATGCAAGCAGCAAAGCGAGATTGAAATGCGCCACCTACCGGCGGTAGACAAATTTAAGCGTTATGGGCGTGGAAATCTTTTTTGGATCAATCGATAGGTATTGACGAGACCAATACATTTCAGTTAAAATTTTTTATATAGCATGAAAATTGTGGGCGCCACAGGCTTGGGGGGTTTGTGGGCGTGGCACCCTGCTGAAACAAACTTGCGCTGCTTAAGAAGCTCAGGAATCTGCATGCCAAATCCCAATAGCCTCTTATAGTTTCCGAGATCTCAGCGTTCATACCGACAGACGGACAGACGGACATGGCTAGATCGACTCGGCTAGTGATCCTGATCAAGAATATATATACTTTATGGGGTCGGAAACGCTTCATTCTGCCTGTTACATACTTTCCGACAAATCTAGTATACCCTTTTACTCTACGAGTAACGGGTATAATAAATGAAATTCTTAACGAATGTTTTTATTAATGTAAATTAGAAGTTTAAGACTTTCTTCTCGTCCCACGGATGCTTCGCCATCTTTCCCGCGCCATCTGTATTCCAGCTCCTAGCTGGCCAATAATGGCTGGTGATGGCTCCTCCAGCTGTCCCTTAGCGGGAAATCTTTTTTTCTCCTCCCTATAGAAGCCGGCGCGTCCTTCATCTCCGCTTTAGCTGTTAGTTGCTGGTGGAGGTGGAGTCCTCAATGGAGAGCTTGTCGGAGATCGAGCGATGTCCCATGTTCCTTCCCACTGGAATTCTCTAGTGGATCTCCTCCAGCGCTTCAACTATTCTGCGGATTTGCCCAGTTGCAACGGGGCCACAACGCGTTGTGTTATTGCTTCCTGTCGGTCAAGTCCCGCAATAAAGGTCAACAGCTTAGATTAGGCGTCCTTTTTCATTTGCACTGACCTCCTTTAGCCGTTTTTGGTGTTTCCATTTCTAATTTTTAAATTCTCCACCGCCTCTGCACGAACACCGCCAAAAATTAAATTTCTTATTCTTTGGGCCGCAGCTAACGGCGTTCATCGAAAGTTCACTCGCAAAATCTGGTATTTTTTCTGGTATTTCCTTAACTCATCTGAGTACCGCGCTGACGTTTCCGACCCCGTAAAGTATTTATATTCTTGATCAGCATCACTAGACGAGTTGATCTAGCCATGTCCGTCTCTCCGTCTGTCCGTCCGTTTCTACAAAAACTAGTCTCTCAGTTTTAAAGCTATCGGGCGAAACTTTCCCAAAAGTCTTCTTTATTTTGCAGGTAGTAATAAGTCGGAACCAGCCGGATCGGACAACTATATCTTGTAGCTCCCATAGGAATAATTGTATCTATTGTGTTTTTCACCCTTGAAGAGGGTATTATGATTTCAGTCAGAACCATAGGACCACCATAGGAACAATCGGAAAAAAAAGTTTAAAAAAATTATATCTTTGGTGTTTTTAACATATAACCTCCTACGCTTGGAAATAATATTTGTTAATTAGTTTTAAATTTCGAATTTAACTTTATCAAAATCGGACGACTATATCATATAGCTGCCATAGGAACGACCGGAAAATTTGTGGGAATATAATATGAAACAAATCATAACTTCGGTGTTTTTTGACATATTATTATGCTATTGGGAACAACATTTTTTGTATTTTTAAGAATTTCGAATTAAATGTAATAAAAATCGGACGACTCTAACATATGGCTATCAAAGAAACGGTCAGAGAAATAATTAAATAATTATTTTTTAAAAAATGTTGCTTTGTTGATTTTGATCGTATTTTCTTTTACTCTGGGATATAGAATATTTTAACTTTTCAGCATTACGAATATAATTTTACACAAATATCACTGAAGCTAGCAGCAATTCTTAAAAATTGTACATGGTGTTACTAACATTGATTATTTCTTATAACTGCAAGGGTATACAAACTTCGGCTTGCCGAAGCTAACTTCTTTTCTTGTTTTAATTAGAAATCTTATCATTTGAACAAGAATTAAATACTCTGCAAATCTTAATAGGTTTCAGAAGTGGACTCCGCTGGACTCACTTTGTTGCTCTATTTAAACTTAAGATTTCTAATTAAAACAAGAAAAGAAGTTAGCTTCGGCAAGCCGAAGTTTGTATACCCTTGCAGTTATAAGAAATAATCAATGTTAGTAACACCATGTACAATTTTTAAGAATTGCTGCTAGCTTCAGTGATATTTGTGTAAAATTATATTCGTAATGCTGAAAAGTTAAAATATTCTATATCCCAGAGTAAAAGAAAATACGATCAAAATCAACAAAGCAACATTTTTTAAAAAATAATTATTTAATTATTTCTCTGACCGTTTCTTTGACAGCCATATGTTAGAGTCGTCCGATTTTTATTACATTTAATTCGAAATTCTTAAAAATACAAAAAATGGTGTTCCCAATAGCATAATAATATGTCAAAAAACACCGAAGTTATGATTTGTTTCATATTATATTCCCACAAATTTTCCGGTCGTTCCTATGGCAGCTATATGATATAGTGTCCGATTTTGATAAAGTTAAATTCGAAATTTAAAACTAATTAACAAATATTATTTCCAAGCGTAGGAGGTTATATGTTAAAAACACCAAAGATATAATTTTTTTAAACTTTTTTTTCCGATTGTTCCTATGGTTGTCCTATGGTTCTGACTGAAATCATAATACCCTCTTCAAGGGTGAAAAACACAATAGATACAATTATTCCTATGGGAGCTACAAGATATAGTTGTCCGATCCGGCTGGTTCCGACTTATTACTACCTGCAAAATAAAGAAGACTTTTGGGAAAGTTTCGCCCGATAGCTTTAAAACTGAGAGACTAGTTTTTGTAGAAACGGACGGACAGACGGAGAGACGGACATGGCTAGATCAACTCGTCTAGTGATGCTGATCAAGAATATAAATACTTTACGGGGTCGGAAACGTCAGCGCGGTACTCAGATGAGTTAAGGAAATACCAGAAAAAATACCAGATTTTGCGAGTGAACTTTCGATGAACGCCGTTAGCTGCGGCCCAAAGAATAAGAAATTTAATTTTTGGCGGTGTTCGTGCAGAGGCGGTGGAGAATTTAAAAATTAGAAATGGAAACACCAAAAACGGCTAAAGGAGGTCAGTGCAAATGAAAAAGGACGCCTAATCTAAGCTGTTGACCTTTATTGCGGGACTTGACCGACAGGAAGCAATAACACAACGCGTTGTGGCCCCGTTGCAACTGGGCAAATCCGCAGAATAGTTGAAGCGCTGGAGGAGATCCACTAGAGAATTCCAGTGGGAAGGAACATGGGACATCGCTCGATCTCCGACAAGCTCTCCATTGAGGACTCCACCTCCACCAGCAACTAACAGCTAAAGCGGAGATGAAGGACGCGCCGGCTTCTATAGGGAGGAGAAAAAAAGATTTCCCGCTAAGGGACAGCTGGAGGAGCCATCACCAGCCATTATTGGCCAGCTAGGAGCTGGAATACAGATGGCGCGGGAAATATGGCGAAGCATCCGTGGGACGAGAAGAAAGTCTTAAACTTCTAATTTACATTAATAAAAACATTCGTTAAGAATTTCATTTATTATACCCGTTACTCGTAGAGTAAAAGGGTATACTAGATTTGTCGGAAAGTATGTAACAGGCAGAATGAAGCGTTTCCGACCCCATAAAGTATATATATTCTTGATCAGGATCACTAGCCGAGTCGATCTAGCCATGTCCGTCTGTCCGTCTGTCGGTATGAACGCTGAGATCTCGGAAACTATAAGAGGCTATTGGGATTTGGCATGCAGATTCCTGAGCTTCTTAAGCAGCGCAAGTTTGTTTCAGCAGGGTGCCACGCCCACAAACCCCCCAAGCCTGTGGCGCCCACAATTTTCATGCTATATAAAAAATTTTAACTGAAATGTATTGGTCTCGTCAATACCTATCGATTGATCCAAAAAAGATTTCCACGCCCATAACGCTTAAATTTGTCTACCGCCGGTAGGTGGCGCATTTCAATCTCGCTTTGCTGCTTGCATATCTCCATTTCCCTTCGGGTATCTGATAGTCGAGGTACTCGACTAAAGCGTTCTTCCTTGTTTTAATTGGAATTGATTTGGCATAATACAGTCCTTTATATTCGATGGAGAAAGAGTTGGCTTGTAATTCGTATGAGTTTCTTCTAATTCATTATTCACGTTAAATACTCTAGGCATTTCAAAACTTTTGTCACTATGTAGTTTCTTTAAAAACTTGTGTTCCGTACCAATGCTATTAAATGGGTTGGAACAAAAGTCCAAAAACAATTTTGCTTGAGACCGAGTTTCGGCAGAAATTTCATTTATGGACGAATTGACCTTCTCAATGACGTTCTGAACAATTTAAACATCTTTTCTATAAAAATTATCTTTAGAATGCAATTCGGTTAGTGCTTTTGGTATAGTCCTAATATTTTTTATCCGAAGCTAGCTATTTCTTCAAGTGATAATTTTACACTAGTTTTAGCACTTTGTGGGATTCCATTTTGAGAGCCACTCGGAATTTCGTCCAAATCTTCATTACTGTCAAAATATTCAATGTTGTGTTCCCCTGAATTACTCAGAGATCTATACTCTGCGGTCCCTGTGTTGGTCAAGTTGTGGACAGATCTTATATTTAAATGCCTTCTAAGATGGGCTTTGAATCTTTGAAAACAAGAATACTTTTGGTTGCAATTGCCTTAAACACATATGTATCAATTTCCCTTAAATTGTGGTGATGCTTAAAGTTTAAGCATAAGTTATTGAGGTCAGAAAATTGATTAAAACATGATTAATGGCTAGGTATTATCACTTTGGACGGCAGTACACGTAGTGGCGAAGCGTGCAAGAGAGCGTGCGAAGACAACGACTATATATAGCCGCAGAATTGAAAATCTGCCATTATAGTCCTTTCGTAACGAGTGATACACCAATCGAAAGGTATCGCAAAAACTAAGAAGATTGCATATAGATTTTCTTTTTTTTTCTTTCGAAATATAGATTTGTTTGGGAAAAAAGCGGTGAAAGCGTAAAAGCAAAAATTTGGAAAATTGGAGCTGCTGTACTTAACCTCAAGTTTTGCAACTTTGAGTTGTTATCCACATAGAAAGAAGACCAAGAAGACCCAAGAAAATGATATTCTAACTTTTTTCAAAGCCAGAGTAGCTAATTCTGACCTAGAGAAATGGGAAAAGACTTTGGTCGCGAGAAGCAGAACAGTATGCTATTTAAAATTCGAAGACAAAAGCGAATGTGTTTTCCTACTGAAGTCATAGAGTTGTTAACTACACCCAGAAAAATTGAGAACGGAAAAAACCGAGATCGGTTCTTCTCGGTTTTAGTATTATGTCTTCTCATATTTTTCTTCTCGGTTTCATGACGGAAGTAATGTCGATTTTAGTATTGCGAACTAAAATCAATCTCGGTTCTATGGTTGTTGACGAGGGACGTGAGGGGAAGACGTAGAAAAAATGAAAGTGACAGGAGACAGGGGAGGAGAGGAGAGAGACCAAACTCCTCTCTTGAAGTTACCGTTATCGAAGATATCGAAAAAGGCGGCGCCTATATGGCTGCAAATTCACTTCTTGGTATATGGTGAAACTGTGCGGTTTAACAGTGTAATGAGTGACAACGAAGACGAGCAAAAATTGGAGGACCTGCTTCAGGAACTTAATCTAATAAAAGCCCTTCCGAATTTACAGCGTAAGTAAAATGATTTTATTACAATTTGTGTTAGTGTGTTAGTTTATCTTTGATTTTTATTCGAACTCGGTTTTCTTAACAAAACGAAAGCAAAGGTAAGAAATATACAGTGTGCCACTTAGTTCATGACACAGCAGGCGATTTATACTTTAGTTAACAATAACTCCTTAATTAAAATATAAACAAAAGAAGGATGCCATGTTGTTTATTTCAGATATCTTAACAATATTATTATTATTATGGTTCCATTGCATTCGTTTGTATTGTTGCTTTACTGTTTCTTTTTTTTTAATTATAAGAGTGATTTATGTATTGTATATTTTTCGATAGATCGAGATTGATTTTGAATTCCTTTACCGAGGAAAGAGCAATCTCCTGTTCGATCGGTGAAACCGCTTTAAGGACAAAATTCTGATATATTTCAGACGGCACATCCACAACGAAGACTGCAAGCGACAACTACTTGATGTAGAACGCGCCAACGTTGGTAAGTTTTCTGCTTAAGTCTTACTGTCAAGCGGCTGGGCTTGTTGCCAAACGGAAAACAAATCAATTGGAGAAATTTAAAAAGGAGAAGTCTGCTGGTACACAAAAAAAGTAAAATAAAAACAAGGAAGATCGCTATAGTCGAGTACCTCGACTATCAGATACCCGTTACTCAGCTAGAGGGACCAAAGGAAAATGGAGATATGCAAGCAGCAAATGCGCCACCTACCGGCGGTAGACAGATTTAAGCGTTGTGGGCGTTAGAGTGGGCGTGGCAAAGTTTTTTTTCATCATCAATCGATAGGTATTGACGAGACCAATACATTTCAATTAAAATTTTTTATCTAGCACGAAAAGTGTGGGCGCCACAGGCTTGGGCGGTTTGTGGGCGTTAGAGTGGGCGTGGCAAACTTTTTTTTTGATCAATCGATAGGTATTGACAAGACCAATACATTTCAGTTAAAAATTTTCTAAATCTAGCATGACAATTGTGGGCGCCACAGATTTTGGCGGTTTGTGGGCGTAAGAGTGGGCGTGGCATATTCGCGTAACAAACATGCGCTGCGCTCAAGCCTAGAGAATCTAAATCTGAAATCCCGTTTCTCCATCTTTGATATTTTCCGAGATATCCGCGTTCATATCTACGATTTTTTGAAGTTTGTGCGCGGTTTGTGGGCGTTAAAGTGGGCGTGGCAAACTTTTTTTTGGTCAATCGGTAGGTATTGATGAGAACAACGCATTTCATTTAAAATTTTTGTTCTAGCATCAAAACTGTAGGAGCCACAGTTTTGGGCGGTTTGTGGGCGTGGCACTCTTCTGAAACAAACGTGCGCTGTGCAGATATCTCAGGAATCTGCATGCCTAATCCCAGTATTGTAGCTCTTATAGTTTCCGAGATCTCAGCGTTCATACGGACAGACGGACAGACGGACATTGCTAGATCGACTCGGCTAGTGATCCTGATAAAGAATATATATACTGTATGGGGTCGGAAACGCTTCCTTCTGCCTGTTACATACTTTCCGACGAATCTAGTACTTTTACTCTACGAGTAACGGGTATAACAAGGAAGAACGCTATATTCGAGTACCTCGACTATTAGATGCCCGTTACTCAGTTAAAGGGACCAAAGGAAAATGGAGATAAGGAAGCAGCAAAGCGAGATTAAAATGCGCCACCTACCGGCGGTAGACAGATTTAAGCGTTGTGGGCGTTAGAGTGGGCTTGGCAAAGGATCAATCGATAGGTATTGACGAGACCAATACATTTCAGTTAAAATTTTGTATCTAGCATTAAAATTGTGGGCGCCACAGGCTTTGGCGGATTGTGGGCGTTAGAAAAAACTTGCGCGTAAAAAACTTGCGCTGCGCTCAAGCCTAAGGAATCTAAATCTGAAATCCCATTTCTCTATCTTTGCTATTTTCCGAGATATCCGCGTTCATATTTACGATTTTTTTGAGTTTGTGGGCGGTTTGTGGGCGTTAAAGTGGGCGTGGCAAACTTTATTTTGGGTCAATCGATAGGTATGGATAAGAATAATACATTTCAGTTAAAATTTTAATTCTAGCATAAAAACTGTAGGAGCCACAGTTTTGGGAGGTTTGTGGGCGTTAGAGTGGGCGTGGCACTCTACTGAAACAAACTTGCGCTGCGTAAGAAGCTCAGGAATCTGTACGCCAAATCTCAATAGCCTAGTTTTTAAAGTTTCCGAGATCTCAGCGTTCATTCGTACGGACAGACAGACGGACAGACGGACATGGCTAGATCGACTCGGCTAGTGATCCTGATCAAGAATATATATACTTTATGGGGTCAAAAACGCTTCCTTCTGCCTGTTACATACTTTCCGACGAATCTAGTATACCCTTTTACTCTACGAGTAACGGGTATAATAAGCGGAATGTTCAACGAATGTTTTTATTTATATAAATTTGTAATTTTAAAGCTTCATTAACGTCCCACGAATGCTTCGCTATCTTTCCCGCGCCACCGCAGTCCAGGTCCGAGTCCCAATGGGCATATTGGACCTTGAGGAAGTGGGAGCCGGATTGGGAACGGGGTTGATCCACTGATGCTGCAGGAAGTCGCCCAGCATCCTGACCGTGTTCCCTAGCGGGCGCCCTATTTTTCTCCTCCCTATAGAAGCCACCGCGTCCTCCAGCTCCGCTTAAGCTGCCAAGTAGCTGGTGGTGGTGGTTGTGAACGGAGTCCTAATGGAGAGGACTTCGGAGATCATATTACTGGTGGTTCTGCTAAAAAGATCCTTCTATTAGTACAACGCAACCAAATTATTTTGGCCAGATCTTACTTTGTTTGCGAGGACACGCTCGGCAGGATGTCCATGTAAAGAGCGAAGTCCCACTCGGCATGTTCCTTTCCACTGGGATTCTCTAGAGGATCTCCTCCAGCTCGTCAACTATTCTGCAGATTGGCCCCTGTTGTGGTATTGCTTCCTGTCGGTCAAGTCCCACAATAATGGGCAACAGCTTGGATTAGGCGTCCTTTTTCATCTGCACTGACCTCCTTTAACCGTTTTTGGGGGTTTTCTTCCATTTAAAATTTTTAAATTCCCCACCGCTTCTGCACGAACACCGCCAAAGATTAAATTTCTTATTCTTTGGGCCGCGGCTAACGGCGTTCATCGAAAATTCACTCCCGAAATCTGGTATTTTTTCTGGTATTTCCTTAGCTCATCTGAGTACCGCGCTGAAAAACAGACCCGACGAAAAGCTTTAGCCGCCTGTTTGCCTCTCGCTCACTCCTATGGTTAGCTCGCGGTTTTCGTCGATGTGAGTACTAGGCTTTAAGCAAAAAGTGTTGTCATAACTACATAATTATTATTTTTACAGATGCCCAGGATTACTTGACCCTTATTTTGCTTAATGCCGTCTTGCCGCCGACATCTCGGACCTTGAATCAAAACGGGAAAAGGAACCAAAAACCGACAATAGCGGATGCTCAACTTTCGATAGTTCTACGGCTTTCAAGCTTGAATGACTATGAACGTCGTATCAACAATATAGTCAGGGAAAAGTATTTAGAGGGATCAACAATACAGCCATTTATAATTATTGCCGCCGACATCTCGGACCTTGAATCAAAACGGGAAAAGGAACCAAAAACCGACAATAGCGGATGCTCAACTTTCGATAGTTCTACGGCTTTCAAGCTTGAATGACTATGAACGTCGTATCAACAATATAGTCAGGGAAAAGTATTTAGAGGGATCAACAATACAGCCATTTATAATTATTCACGCATCGTCTGAGCTGGAGTTCTTAGATTTCTTTGTTTACTTTGACAAGTCGCTGGTAAAGAGTGTGATTTGTGTTTTAAGTGTTTCATGTCTTACTCGCTGAGCTACCCGAAAGCCTCAGAGCAAGCTTGGTACGCAGTTCAAAAGATCATTTTCGAAATAGACACCGCTTATGACATAAGATCATTTAATTTACAAAATTTAATCGATTTCATGAATAAAAATTAATTTTTTCAACATGTAAGTCTGCTATCGCTGTCGAAAATTATTTCCAACGCCCAACAATTTAATATCCCATTTAAAGATTAGGCATCTGTTAAGAAGAACATCCGTGAGGCTGCCTTGTCAGCAGGATGGCTGCACACAAATTTTTTACAAATTTCCTGAGTTTTCGGCGGCACTTTATTAGATTACATACGCAATCAATTCCAAATCGAAGAAATTCATGTGAAGAATTCTTATTCTCTAAGTACAATCAAACCGTTGAAGAAAAGGGTGAGGAAGAACCAACAAATTTATGTTTTGAAGCCCAAAGCATACAATCAATCATAGACGATTTAAAACAAAAATCGCTTAAATTTACTTTATTTTTATATTTAAGATCATACATTGTACAAAATTTATTAAAAAACTACATTTTTAATTTGACAGACTTTATATACCCTTAATAATGAGATTAAAGCCGTAAGGCTAAAATATATATAAATTTAAACAAGAAAGGAAGTTAACTTCGGCAAGCCGAAGCTTGTATACCCTTGCAGCTATAAATATTAAATTTAAAAACACAAAAAATGATATTCCAAATAGTATAAGATATTATGTCAAAAACACCAAAGCTATAATTTGTTTCATATTATTTTCCTACCAATTTTCCGATCGTTCCTATGGCAGCTATATGATATAGTCGTCCGATTTTGATAAAATTTAATTCGAAATTCAGAACTAATTAAAAAATGTTATTTCCAAGCGTAGGAGGTTATATGTTGAAAAACACCGAAGCTATAATTTGTTTCATATTATTTTCCCACCAATTTTCCGATCGTTCCTATGGCAGCTATATGATATAGTCGTCCGATTTTGATAAAATGATATTCGAAATTCAGAACTAATTAAAAAATGTTATTTACAAGCGTAGAAGGTTGTATGTTGAAAAACACCGAAGCTATAAATTGTTTCATATTATTTTTCCACCAATTTTCCGATCGTTCCTATGGCAGCTATATGATATAGTCGTCCGATTTCGATAAAATTTAATTCGAAATTCAAAACTAATTAAAAAATGTTATTTCCAAGCTTAGGAGGGTATATGCTAAAAAACACCAAAGATATAATTTTCTTAAATTTTTTTTTCCGATTATTTCTATGGGAGCTATAAGATAAAGTTGTCTGATCCGGCTGGTTCCCACAAATATACTACCTGCAAAAGATATAAGACTTTTGGGAAAGTTTCAGCCCGATAGCTTTAAAACTGAGAGACTAGTTTGCGTAGAAACGGACGGACAGACGGACAGACGGACATGGCTAGATCGACTCGTCTAGTCATGCTGATCAAGAATATATATACTTTATGGGGTCGGAAACGTCTCCTTCACTGCGTTGCAAACTTCTGACTGAAATCAATATACCCTCTGCAAGGGTATAACAACTTAGCATTTTTTTGGAGAATGTGTTCTGGTAGCGAGATCGTTGCGATGTTGAAACCGAGAACGGTTCTTCTCAAAATCGAGATCGATGCGATGCTGAAACCGAAAACGATTCATACCGAAATCAAGATCGATGCGATGTTGAAACCGAGAACGGTTCTTCTCGAAATCGAGATCTATTCAATGTTGAAACCGAGAACGGTTATTCTCGAAATCGAGATCGATTCGATGTTGAAACCGAGAGCGATTCATACTGAAATCAAGATCGACCATTATCAAAGGCCCGTTCTCAAACCGAGAAGACTTCGATGACGATTTTAGTATTTTTAGTATGAGTCGTTCTTGGCTCACTTTTTAGATCGAATATACTGAAATCGAGAACGCTGAGAACGGTTTTTTCCCTGAGTGTAGTTCTACAAATAGTAATGAATACCCATTGGAGGGCGATAGTAGTTTGGCTGAAGTTGAGAATCTTTTTGATTTTTCGTGTAATATTGAACTCGAATCCGAAGAGCATGAAGTTTCATAGCAGGTGCGTCTATTATACTTTTAAATAAAATATGTATAATTAACTTTTAAGTTTGTAACGAAAAGTCCTATATTTTAAATTATTAATTTAATTCTCATTAAAACTGTTTAAAACAAGTGTATTTTACTTTTAAAAATAAAAAACAAAAATGTACAGCTTGGCGGGCACCTAAAGTCGCAGATTTTTCCAATGGAAACTAAAATATATAATTTTAATCCAAATTTGACACAATTTTATATTTAGTATTATCAACGTTCAAACTGCTAATCTACTAATCTTTTATCTAAAAAAAGAAAAAGATATATATGACAGCAATAGGATACATTTGTGGAATCCAATCCATTTTCATATATATGTATGTTGCCTAAAGGAACATAAAAACGATTGGTTAAGTTTCATTCCGATATCTTTAGAATTTTGGCCAACAAAACAAGTCAAATGCCCCATAGTGCATTCCAACAACCTTTAGGTCCGCACATATCCGCCATTGAAATTCATCATATGTTATTAATTTCAGCAGTGCTTCCATTGTCTCATATAACTCCTTTGTGTTTACTGCATGGGCGATCGGTAGAGATGGTTTATCATTTCCGTTATGCAAGAGGACAACCTTTAAACTCTCCTTGCCGCCGTCAATGAACAACCTCCACTCCATTGGTATGTGGTCTACATTAATCTCGTTAAACAAAGCGCCTATATTATTACAAAAACAAATACTGTCCTGTTTTGTAAAGTACTTCGAAAATTTTTCGTGGCGACTTCTGTAAATTGACGGTTTAACATTCGTATTTAAAAAGCCATGCTTCTTCATTCGAGAAGTCAGAAACTCCGATTTTTTTTTTTGGTTAACTCAAAATCTCTAATTAGATCTTTCAGTTTTTGTTGTGAGAGCTTTTCTAAATTTGGCAACGTTTCGGAACTTTCATCCGTATCAACACAGGTGAAATTTTCAGGAATCCTTTAGAAAAGGTCACTGAAGAGACCTTTGCATATTTCAAGATGACCGAACGTCCCACACCAGATAATTTTCCTAGACAGAAGTAACAATCACCTGTGTGATTCTGGGGCTGTATCCAAATCATTGGCGTTGTAAAGCAAAAATTAGATCTATAAGAAAATTGTACTTTATTGACGCCCGAATGTGCATTATTATAAAAGCGTAACTTCGGGTTTTAGACCATTAATGTAAATTTACGCGACACGAAACATACAACACATTTAGTGTCCAATTGGTATCGAATTTCGAGATATTCTGAGAAAAACATTCTTTGTACAATTGTTGCTCTTTTTTATTAAAAGGTCGAGTTCTTAACGTATTCACCGCATACAAAAAAAATTCATTAGGATCATTTAAACATTTTAAACGTTTTTTTTTATGCTCCATAACAAGCTTTTCGCCAAATATGAAAATGATTTCCTCGTAACTGCAATCGCAATTTTTAGCTTGCCCAGCACTAGTAGCAAGGAAACGAACGTTGTGCATAACTACTTGCAACAAGATCTGACGTTCACCAACACTGAAAATTTAAGATAATGTTTAACGGCCGCTGCTCCCGAACACTGAACTTGGGTATATACGTTTAAAAATCTGTAAAAAATCGATTTATCGACGGATTGTCGTGATCAATGGCTCATATTCTTCGTTAAGGTTCGGCTTTCAAAAAAAAAAACATAAAACTAATTTCGGTTTTAAGGCGAGTATTTTTAAAGAAGCCATTTATGCCAGCGTTCTTGCATTTTTTCCAACTTTGACGAAGTGTGGCTTCTAAACTAATAAATGGAACTCAATGTTATGTATAAGAAAGTTTAAGGGCATTCTATTACCTTTAAAATGAGTCTTTGATGACCGAATTAGGGTTATCAGAACTCAAGTTAGAAAATAAAAAAGTGCCAAAAACGTTTTTTACATTTTTACGTTTTTTACGTTTTTTTTTAAGTGCTCTTTTCTTAATCAGGGAGATGTACCTTAACGGAAAACCAAGGTCGCCTTCATGGCGTATTTCGTCGATTTTTTTTGTAAGCTGGTGTAATTATTCTATTGTGTGATTTTTACAGGCTTCGACGGTCAAAGCTGGACAAAACCCGAGCTTCTTACCAGTTCTCAGTCAGCGATTTTCGCAACCAAACGTGGGCCAACGAAAACAAACCAAAGCACCCCGATCTTGGTCGCTTCTACCCATCGTTGAACTTATTTACTGAGCAGACCAAGAAATGGCCTAAAAGGAGCGCAGCTGTCAACAGTCCGGTATAAATTTTGTTGCAGTCGACTGACTTTCGTCTTCTTGTAGCGCCTTTTGTGCAAAATGTCCACAAAACGGTTGGCATCAAAGGTTATTGCGTCGCGGTGGGGGCCTATCCAATCCTAGCGGAGTGATCGTTTAGCAGCAAGTGCTTAACGTAATTGACAAAACGGCGGACGCAATAAGCCCGGGAATGGCCACAAGTCCAGGTGCACATTTATTTAGCGCTGCAGGCAGGCGGCAAATTATTTTGAGGGCGCACCCGACTCTCCTGTATCTTGATGTCATGGGATTTGGTGTTTTTCTCAACACAGTTGTCGCCTTGTGAAAATTAAGAGCCCGGCCAGTGTAAGACCGCCCGCTCGACTTGGCCTCGTTTATGTGCCGCAGATTACAGCTACTGCCCAGAGCTTTGACAATAATCAAAAGACAAGCAGCAGCAGCGCTTCGACAGCTCTGAAACTGAGCAGCGGGGCTCTGTGGCACACTTTCCGACCCACACAAATTCCTTTCAATTTAATGAACATTTTATTCGAAAAGCGCTTTGCCAGAAACAGTGGTCGCTCCTTGGGTTCGTCGCGTCCTAATCGGTCGCTATTGCGCGCATAAAGGGTAACCTAGTGTATAGGAAGACTGGGGTTCGTGCACTTGATTGCATTGATAGGTGCTAAGCTCGTCGGATTGTCGTGGATATCTTCCTAGTCGTCTCTATAACAAGCTCCGTACTACGCGAAAAAAAAGTTTTAAGTGCACTAAACAGTAATCTAGAGGGCCCAAACAAAAAGGCTGTTAAAAGACTCAAGATATGAGGAATGACGTTGTAGACAAAAACAATTCACGAACCATTAGAAGTTTGGGTGGCTCGATGATATTGCCCCCTTTCTGTACCCTCCCTACCATGATAACTCGAGGGAAATGGTTGGCGGTTATCCCCTCCTCAATTTCTATTCATTATTTACATTTATAATTCATATAGCAGCGGCATAGTATGATCAATCACGATCCCACGATAAAAATTTATTCAATTAAGGTTAAACTATATACTTCAAAACCTAAAAAAAAATAAATTATAATCATGACTCCAAAACAACTTAAATTCATTCTTTCAATGACAAACTTAAATAAAACAAGGAAGAACGCTATAGTCGAGTACCTCGACTATCAGATACTTGTTATCAGCTAAAGTGACCAAAGGGCTTAGGCGGTTTTTGGGCGTCATAGTGGGCGCGGCAAACTTTTTTTTGGGATCAATCGATAGGTATTAACGAGACTAATACACTTTAGTTACAATTTTTTATGTAGCGTGAAAGTTGTGGGCGCCACAGACTTGGGCGGTTTGTGGGCGTTAGAGTGGGCGTTTTTTTGGGTCAATAGATAGGTATTGATGAGAACAATACATTCCAGTTAAAATTTTGATTCTAGCATCAAAACTGTAGGAGCCACAGTTTTGAGCGGTTTGTGGGCGTGGCACCCTGCTGAAACAAACTTGCGCTGCTTAAGAAGCCCAGGAATCTGCATGCCAAATCCCAATAGCCTCTTATAGTTTCCGAGATCTCAGCGTTCATACCGACAGACGGACAGACGGACATGGCTAGATCGACTCGGCTAGTGATCCTGATCAAGAATATATATACTTTATGGGGTCGGAAACGTTTCCTTCTTCTTGTTACATACTATCCGACGAATCTAGTATACCCTATTACTCTACGAGTAACGGGTATAAATACCAACATTATTCAAACCTTCTGTTTGATAGGCACACGCAATCAAAATATCATTAATATATGAGAAAAATGTCAGAAAATTGATATGGTGGTAACAATATTTCTCTTACGCAAAACTCCGGCGATGCATGTTCGGTGGGGCCATCGATGACGCTGCGCAAGGGTGCTTTTAAGATAAGTTTACATATTAATTTATGACGAGAATTTTTGCGTGGCTTTTACGGGTGAAGTGACGGATCTGCTGCGCTGCAAACCGCCACCCAAGATATCGCTTACTGCCTAGCCAGAGCTAAGAATTTCGTAGCCGCGTGTGGCGTATGTTGGTGGGGCGATGTAGGCGTGTTAGCAAAGTCACATCCGGTATCCGTTCACTTCCTCAGACCAGAGCTGTAGTCCTAGTACAATAACCCTCCAAAATATCGCTCGATAGCTTAGCCAAAGCTGGGGCGGTGGATGCCGCGCGTTGGGTGAGGTTATGCACTAGTCACAATTGTCATCCAGGTGGTCTTCCTTCGATTTGTGACGGTTCTTTATAGGCCGCACGTGGCATGCTGTTGGTGGGATGGCGGGTAAGAGATTTGCGCCGTTCGCGGACAATCTGTAGCCTCCGTCACCCACCAGAGTGTTCGCGCCTTTGCTGATCGAAGGGACACCTAGTGAGTCACGTGTCCGCAGGTGGCAAACTCTCGACCTAGCAGACCAGTTTCTGATAGAATTACAAACGGCGTGATCACATCGCGCTGGCGGTGCTGTTCCCAGCCGGCTTCGACGGAGTCTCCTTTCATTTCCTATTACAAAAATACATAGAAATGCACACCACTTTTTTTTAACACTCCCTGCGCTGTTAAATTCGTGTATTTATATTTACCAGTAGTTGGGTGCAGAAACTAAAGTGATCTTCTCGCTAGTGTTGACTTTTCCGGTGTTCACACAATTATACGGAGTCTGAAACACGCTGTGTGTAATTTATCATTCTTAATTTCACAACCGCAGCAGTCTTACGTGCGTTTTCATTCAATGTTTTAAACGAAGTGAACGAGAACTTTGGCACCTGAAAAAAAACAACTGTTACTGTGTTTATGCTATGCCTATTTCATGAAATCAATTCATGAAATGAGCAAATTCGTGTGTGCATAAACACCATTTCATGAATTCGATAACACACGAAAGTTGACTATGAATTCAGTCCCAATATACGAAATGCTGAGGCACAGCCTACTTCACAGCCTACTACTCCATAGAGCTCTATATAAAATTCAAAAGATTTGACAGCTTTACTAATATCATTTCATGAATTTGTCTGTGTTGTATAAACAGGGGCTATTATAATTTCATGTGTTGGAGAATGCATGATATTCATAGCATTAACATGTGGGAGTCAGTATATTCGGCTAAGTTGGCATTCCTAGTTAATACATTACCCATGGTAATTAACATAAATAGCCCAGATACAACCCTTCAGTTTAGCAAGGATTCGATCCGCGCTCGAATACCAAAAAAACAATTTTTATCGATTTTGGGGACTTTGCGCATCCTACGTCCACTCTAGACGCCAAGATTTCCTCCTCTTTGTCGCAAGCTTCTCCCGAGATCGGTTCGTTCCCTGCTTAAAGTGTTATAATTTTCAAACCTGTCCGCATCCACACATCCGCGTGTGAAATTCTTGGAATTTTGGTTGACCAGTACGACCGGTTGTCACTCCCAATATTGGTGGTAAGATAATTCGCCGATATATTGAAAGAATCTAATCGTAATTCCCGGAAAACAGCAGTGACCAAAGACACGTGCGAATTCTCGGAATTGACGGAAGTTTTACAGTCCTCCCTCTGCACACAGCAAGGAGCAGGTGCCGCGTGCAGCGATTCATCAGCGGAACCATACATTTCTTCAGCGACAGGCCATAATCGCCATTTGGGATTCTTATACCGCACACCGCGTGAAAGGAATCTGTCTTCTTTGCCACACCTGGATTAATTTCATCATCGGCAAACCATAAGCGGCTTTAAGGATCGCCGCAGTCAACCCGCGTGAGGCTTTGACCTTACCAAGTCCGCACCACGATCTACAAGTCGGATCACGTTGCAGTTCGGGCGAAAATCGCACCGGCCCCAATTCGGCGCCAAGTGTGCTACTAAACTTTTTCCCAGAATTACTTTGGAATACGGTGTCTCCAACTTTCAAGTGAATAGTTCGACTACACAAGTTATTCGCAGCATGTGATTCTAAAATCTTATTTTTAGCTTGCTGGCGTGCTACTTGCAACATATAATGTGTTTCCAGTGCCACATCGTCGGTCAACAAATTCAAATTCCTAAGCAACTCGTAGTTTTGTCCGTTGGCTACCATGTTCTGACCGAAACAGAGAAAATACGGGGAAAATCCTGTACTGCGGTGTATGCTAGATCTCAAAGATGCGCTTATCGCATCGATGTTTAAGTCGCATCGATGTTTAGTATGGTTAGCACCGACATAAGCTCTAATCGCGGCTAGTATTGATATACTTGTGGTGAATAAATCGCTGTGCAAATATGCCTGACTCCAAATTTTGTTAGGAACGCTCTAAAATAACCTGATTTGAACGGCGACACGTTATCCGTGAGTATGGACTCTGGTGTGCCGAAGGTGTAAAACACGTGCTTCTCAAGAAATTCGCAAATCCTTTCGGACGTGAATTTCCGCAATGGCTTTAGGAAGTGAAACTTCGTACAGTGGTCAACTATTAACAAAAGTCCTATATTTCCTTTCTTGGACCGTGAATATGGGCCAAGAAGATCCATATACAGTCTCTGAAATGGGCGGTCTGAAGTTGCGGGTCTCCACATGGGTGGTTTTGTTTGGGCTCTTTGTTGACTTGCAAATGGAACAGTGTAAAACGAAGCTGCGAATCTGCGTTACCATTCCTGGCCAAAATAGAGAACGTCTGAGTTTCTCAATCATTTTGTTTATTCCAATGTGTGGAGCATCGGGGGAGTTGTGCGCTCGTACTAAAACCTGGTCGACGAGGTTGATTGGAACCCAAAGTTTCCATGGTTCCTCTTCCTGCAACAAGTCTCCTTTCGCTGGTTCGGTTCTCTTATACACAAAATTATCCACCACCCTGACATAAGGTAGCTTTGACTGGTTGTCATGAATCCGTTTTCTCAGTTCGAGGTACTGCTGTGAATTAATTCAGAGCTTAAGCTCTTTTGAACTTATGTCAATAATGGGTTCTCCGTCGGAAATGCCAGACACTACTTCTTCTTCGCGACACTAAAGTGCATCGGCCACAACATTTTCTGATCCACTGCGATGTTTAATCGTGAATGAGAACCCTTGAAAACGAATGGACCATCTAGCCAAGCGGTCGGACAAGTCCTTTTGTCGCATTAGCCACTGAAGTGAAGCATGATCACTGATCATTAATCAGTTATGACACAAAAATCTTGCCTAACAATGTAGGCTCTGAACTTATTGATGCCCTTAATGACTGCTAAGCACTGTAATTCGGTCACCGAATAATTTCGCTGTGCCTTAGACAGCTTTTCAGACACAAACGCTATGGGTATTTCGACCCCATCCTCATTTTCTTGAGCTAATAAACAGCCGAGTCCGTACAGGCTTGCATCGCAAAGCAGAATGGAAGGTCTCTTAAAATTTGGTGTCCTCAAGATTGGAGATGAGACTAATTTGGTTTTTAGATGGTTAAAAGAGTCCTCTGCCGCTTGAGTCTACGAAAGAATTTTATTTTTCTTGAGCAGATCAGTTAGCGGAACGGCAATCGTGGCATAGTTATCCGCAAAGCGCCTGTACCAACCTGCTAGACTAAGAAATCTGCGCAATTGTTTGACGGTTGTAGGTGCAGGGAACCTTTCGATCGCACTTACTTTGTCCGGGTTGACTTTCAGCTCACGGTGACCAATGACAAAACCTAGGTACTTAATTTCAGTCATACAGAACTTTGATTTGGCTATGTTAATTGTCAGGCTTGCATCACGAAGATAGCCTGTGATTTCTTCTAACAGCTTCATGTGCGACTCGGAATCGTCAAACAAAACCAAGAGGTCGTCCAAATAAACGAATACTCTCGTACGCAATTTCGCTGGAATAACCAAATCCATTAGTCTACACAGAGTTTGAGCAGCGTTACATATCGGTCCATCACTTTGTATTGATACGAGGGCCTGGTAGGTATTGTAAATGCTGTATACTGTCTGGACTTTTCCTTGAGCGATATTAGCCAGAAAGCCTGTTTCATATCAAGGCCTGTGATATAGCGTGCGGCAGGCAATCGGCTAAGTATCCCATCTATGTGCGGTAGTTGATAAGCGTCTTTATAATCAACTTATTCACTTCTCTAGAATTGAGATACAAGCGAACTTTCTGTCCTTTCTTAAGAGAAAATGGGCTTTTGTATTCTTCAATCAAGCCTAACGCTAGCATATTCTCCAACTCGGAAAACATAAGATTCTTTTTTGCCGGCGCGATTGGCCAAAGACGCTGTTTTACTGGCTTCGCGTTCGTTACATCAATAACACAATCCATTAGATGTGTTTGACCTAGACCGTTCTTTTCGTAAGATGGTAATTTATTTATAGCTGAGTCTAGTCTTTCTTTTGCTCTGCTGACAGCACGCAAATTAAGGGCGTCTCAACGACTTCGTCTTCTCGACCTACGTCTAACTCAGCAACTGAGCCTTTGCTATCAAAAATCTAATTGAGAAATCCAAAATCACGCCAGAAATCTATTCCAAGATAAGCATTTTGCTTAAGGACTGGTATTACTAGAAACTTTAACGGCTTGGTAAATTCAAGATAGTTGATTTTGCACTCAAGTCTTCCGACGACAGAACACTTGTCATTGTTTGCTGCTCCAATTTTGCCGGAACACTTGCGCATTTTGGGATGCTGTCCTAATACCTTTGCAGCGATACCACCGATGCAACTTATGGATGCCCCTGAGTCCAATAAAGCTAATCCATAGATTAGTTTTCCGAAGGGTTGCCTTTTTGTCATCCATAACAAAAGATGTAGTAAGTGTATCGCAGTTCCAACACTTCGATTGCTTGTGTTGTATCGCTGCTACTTCAGCTGATTCGCTGTCGGCAAAATCTTGTTCTATTTGAGAAAAAAAAGAGCGTTGATGAAAACTACTCTTCATTGCTTGTGCTTTTACTTGACTGCAAAATTGCTCATGAGTTCTGACTTCTTCCCTGAGCTTTGCTAACGTAACTATACGTAAGTGCATAAGATTGTACCTTAGAGATAGCTTGGAATGCCGTATGAGAAGCCTCTCTAACGATTCTTCTGAGATCGGAGTACTCAACCGAGAAACTAGTCTTTCCACCTGGAACTGGTAGTCCAATCCGCAGATCCTCGAAACGTCGTCGATATTCTGGCCTTGAGATACAATTGATCACTGAATAAACTAAGAATAGGAAACAAAACCTCAGCAGACTCTAACAAAAACTTAGCTAAAATCTGGTAAAGCAATACGTGAAGTTAAACCTCCTTTCTAGGCGGTTTCCGTTTCTAGGGACGTAAATATCGATTGGTTAGCCCCACATTCTGGGCGTCATTTGTCTTTATTGTTATGAAGTAGACAGCGAGCGCCTATAGTTGCACCTGAGGGCATATATTATATATTATTTTCTGACGAGAACTTTTGCGTGACTTATACGAGTGGTCATTGTCAGAATTACTGCTAAATCAATACAAAGGTACGCTACATAAGCTAGTACCGACAAATTTATTATATGTATATTGAAAATTAAACTACACAAAAATGTTGCGTCTGAGACAGCTCACTACGTACGAAGGGTTCTGCTTCTTCGTATGTCAGACGGCAGGTCTGTTCCTTTGTGAGCCTCCTTCAAAGCATCCGCCTATTGCGAGGCTTTTCCCTTCGGCAAGCAGCACGTGGCTAGTGCCGGTAGTGCTGCGATGCGAATCGTCTTCCAAGATATCGCTTACTGGCCTAGCCAGAGCTGAAAATTTCTATTCGATGGTCCCACCAGAGCTGTAGTCATAGTACAATAGACCTCCAAAATATCGCTCTATGGCTTAGGCAAAGCTGGGGCGGTGGATGCACTAGTCACAATTGTCATTCGATGGTCCCACCAGAGCTGTAGTCATAGTACAATAGCCCTCCAAAATATCGCTCTATGGCTTAGGCAAAGCTGGGGCGGTGGATGCACTAGTCACAATTGTCATCCAGGTGGTCTTCCTTTGATTTGAGAAGGTTCTTTCTAGGCCGCTCGCGGCATGCGGTTAGTGGGATGCAGGGTCAGAGACTTGCGCCGTTCGCGAACAATCTGTAGCCTCGGTCACCTTCCAGAATGTTCGCGCGCTTTCTGATCGAAGGGGCACCTAGCGAGTTACGTGTCCGCATTTGAGTTTGATTTGAGTTTTCCATTCCTAATTTCACTACCGCAGCAGTCTTACTTGCGTTTCCATTCAAAGTTTTAAACGAAGGGAACGAGAACTTTGACGTTCTTGGCGTTCTTCACTGATGGGATCTTTCCAGATACTGTTCTCCTTTCTGCCTTCACGCGCTTTCGGTGCGCGAGAGAAAAAGAGAGTGTTATACTGGTGGACTTTATGTGTGAGCGGGTCAGCTAGACGATAATTGATGCCCTCTGCGTTCAACTGTTGGGCATATTCGATTTTACATTACAAATGACTTTACTTAGATTTCTGGCAACAGTTTCGATTATGACTGGCCCCCACAGCTTACCTTTTATTTAAGTTTTGCATTTGGCTCCAAAACTTTTAAGGTGCGTGCAAGCTGTGGCGTCGCGGCACCGCCTAGATAAGTTTGCATGTAATTAAATGGAAGCCCGCATACGGATGTGGAGCGTCACCGCGCGAATGCTCGAAGGAGCCCACCAATTTTTCGATCGTTCCTATGACAGCAATATGATATAGTCGTTCGATTTCGATAAGATTTAATTCGAAATTCAAAACTTAATAAAAAATGTTATTTCCAAGCTTGGAGGTTATATGTTAAAAAACACCAAAGATATATATAAAAAAAAATTTTTTTCCGATTATTCCCTTGGGAGCTATAAGATATAGTTGTCCGATCCGGCTGGTTCCGACTTATATGCTACCTGCAAAAGAAAGAAGACTTTTGGGAGAGTTTCAGCCCGATAGCTTTAAAACTGAGAGACTAGTTTGCGTAGAAACGGACGGACAGACGGACAGGATCGACTCGTCTAGTGATGCTGATGAAGAATAGATATTCTTTATGGGGTCGGAAACGTCTCCTTCATTGCGTTGCAAACTTCTGTCTGAAATCATAATACCCTCAGCAAGGGTATAAAAAATAGCATCACCTCCACATTTATTAGCAAATACTTCATATTTTGCCGAAAAGCCTTAATACGAAGCACGTGTTTATTAGATATGTATATGATTTCCATATTTTGATCATAAAAAGTTTGAAAATAACTTTGGAATGGGACGTGGAAAACATTGCACTGAAAAAAATCGTGATATCATCCAAAAGTTGATGAAGGATGGAAAAACTTACAGAAAAGTTGATAGATTGATCGGATGTTCAAATAAAATGTTTGAGAACGCTCTAAACTATAAAGAAAATCCTGAATCGCGAGGACAAAATAAATCTATGACCCCCCTTCACGTCAATCGATTGATTCGTCAGAGCACGAAGGATCCTTTCAAATCTGCTACTGAGCTTAAAATGGAGCTTAAAATAAATGCGACGGCAACATAACATAAAACATAACACTTTTAAATGCCAGAAACATTTCTAGGCGAATGAAGTTTGCCAAGGATCATGCAAATTGGTCACCCGAACAGTGGAGGCATATTTTATGGTCAGATGAAAGCAAGGTGGTTATGTTTGGTGGAAAAGGATCCAGATCGTATGTCAGACGTCCAAAGAACTCAGAATATAAGCCCCATTACACCACAAAGACCATAAAATATGGAGGGCTTAGTGTGATGGTATGGGCCTGCTTTTCCTATTACGGAGTAGGTCCGATACATGGGATCAAGACCATCATGGATCAGCACGTATAAGTGGATATCATGGAGACGCAGAGTATTAAATGCCGCTCCTGTGGGTCTTCCAACAAGATAATGACCCCAAACAGACCAGCAAGAAGGCAAATAAATGGTTTGGGGACAACTCTGTGAACGTGATGGCTAAGGGACCGGACACGCTCAGGATCCTGGCTAGAAAAACGGTATATATTGACACCCCGCTTGCTCTACGAGTATCCATTGCCAATAAAGGTCTGGTCCTCCATCTTCCCTGGTAATGAAGAAGCAACTGCGAAGAGGCACCTTCGTGAGCAGCTGCCCATTCCGTACCATTGTGAATGGTCAGCCATAACTCTTGGCCTCTGAAGTTCGTGCGCATCGATGGAGCCAATAAACATTGAGGAATCACTAATACATTTTTGGCACATTTCGAACACCGTCCTCACGAAACATGGGGCTTGCGTTGTTACTCGCCTTCACTTGAATTGAGTGAAAATTAATATTGATGACGTTGCTTCTGGCGAAGCTTTTGACTTGTCGCCGCTTAAATGCTACCGAGTAATTTTGATTTCTTTGTTCCCCTCGCGATGTGATTATTAATTTGTAACCATTGACAAAATAAATGGTATGCTAATATAAAGCGAATTGCGAATGCAAAGCGGTGTTGCTGTGAAAAAGTTTGAATAGACAATTGATGGTGGTGCCATGTGGCTTGAAGTGTGCGGGGTAATCACCAATATAACAGTACGCAATTCATTTAAAAATTCCAGCGGAAAAGAAAGCTGTGAAAATTAATGGAGAGGGAACGTTGGTGGCGAGGCTTTTTTAAATTAAGAAGGAAACGTCGTCTTTGTGACGACTCTAACGTTGATTAGTTTCGTTCTGCAGCAAAAACCATGACTCATAGAGACGTAATTGAAAGCAAACTTATTAATCGCCGTTTGACAACACGCGCGATTTGGCTAATTTAGTTAAATTGTCTGGAAATCGCAATTTTGTTTAATGGTTTCCTTTTTTTCTTCCGTTGTTTGTTCATTATGAAACTTTATTTGCTGAATGAAAACAAGGCGGCAACAAGTGTCTATGCGGCCGTGTCTTCCCGGTCAAAGTGAAAGTTTGGCAGTTTCGAAAAGGTTTTCTTTCTTTTGTTGGGCTTTGGTTTGGCTTTGGCGGTCATCGACGGTTTACATTTAGCTTAGCAGCAAAAGTGTTGATAGCTCTGCCGTTGGTGGTGATCACCGATGTCAGTGGGCAGAAGTTTACAAAATGTTATAATAACTATACTTTTGTGTGTATTGGCATATTCGACAGCGCCAAAGATTCAACGGACGCGAGCTAAAGCGCCTGTGCGGCTTGATGATTGTGATACCCTTTCATCAAGGTACATTTTCTTCGTGCGCAGAATAAAACGGATACTGCCCTCAAGATCTCTTCGCCTTCGCACATCTAAGTGACTATAGTTTTCGGCGTTATCTGTCCGATTACTATTGACAGAATATTTCATTGCTGGGCAAAATTCGTAAAATAAATCACTGTGTGTTCTCCGTTGTCTCAACGTAAATACAGCTGGCTTCCGTGCTTTAGCCCATTTTGCTTAGAAAGAAACTGAAGTGGGCGTGACTTGTGTGCACTTGGGTAACGTAGTAGTCTACATCACCGTGTCGTCTCTCCACCCAGCTTTTAAGGTCGGGGATAAGTCTTAAGGTCCATCTTCCTTCCAGTGCCTTCGCGTTCCTGTCTTTCTTGCCAGATATTGAGGGTCCCTCTTTTTAGGGCCAAAATCGATCGTCTAGATGATTCTCCAGCTTGTCGGAGGTCGTACAGGCTCTGGCGTTCTTTGGCTAGCTAGACTATGCTAAGACTAGTGCTGCAGGACACGACACTGTGCGATATGCGCTAATTATTTGTAAGGCAGATGGTCTTCGTGTATAGCGTTATTAATTTGTGGTCCAAAAGTCAGTTTTTTTTAGTTGTCTTTGTGAGCCTTAATTCCATCTCCAGTGGCATCTGCTTTCTGGTGACTAGCAATAGCTTAGTTTTTTCAGAGGCCAGCTGTAAGCCACGAGAGTCCATCCATTCG